>NW_021680382.1:178930-184891 GCF_001412515.2 Diachasma alloeum | reverse complement strand
CCCCCCCCCCCCTGAACCGAATATTTCGCTGGCGAATCTTCCGCTAGTTTCAGTTCCATTCGATTTGCGTGCCAATATTGTTGGGCCAACGAAAGTTAATTTTGGGTTTGAAGGAATCACTGCCCTCAGCGTTCACCCCCCAAAGGCCCCCAACGAGACGCGTCCCGCCGACTAAAACATTAAATTTTGAGTATTTGTTCGCAATCTTGTTTCGCCCACTCAATCCCCACATTTTCCACCAAATTGGAAGGGAATAATTCAATAAAAGAAAAAAATCAAACAATTTAAGTTAATATTGCTTCGATAAAGAAAAATATAATTGCAATTGCATAATTTCAGTGAATTAATGGTTTGAATTAATCAGTCGAGTCCTGTTCCCCCTCTCAACTACTCAATTTGTTCTATTACTCCTTGTTTTCATTAATATCATTAAGTATAGCTGCACTCGTTGGACACACGATTCTCCCGCATTATCAACGCATTGTCCGCAGTTCACAGAAATAATGGGCTATCCTCGCACATCGGGGGCTCGTCGTGCGCATTTTCTTTACAATTTTTTGTAAACTACTTTGGAGATCATTGACGCTGTGACGTGCCCCACTGCGATAATAAACCCCATAATTCTCTTTCACAATTCACCTCTAAATAATTTAATAAATCCAGGTACTTTTTGACGGTATTTCTTTTACTCATCATAAACGCGATTGGATTGGCGGTACGCGTCTACGCTCGCATGCTTTATTATAAATTTTTTCGGGGAAAAAATACTTTGAGTTTTTAAATTCACGGACTCTTCGAGGCATGTCTCGTACGTTAAAGAATTTTGTATTTTATTTTGATAACTCATTCAATTTTTCATGGAATGGGATATTTTTTCTTTGTTTCGTTCACTCAATCAACGAATTTGTTTCTGATTGAAAATTGTTTATCATTCAGATGTTCAGATGATCTCAATTTTTTAGCTATTGGCTTTTTTTAATAAAAAAAACGTAGAATAATAATTACGAATTACTTTTTTCACTTGTGATTTCTACGAAGCCAATTTATTTTGTTTAAATAATGATGGGATTATTTATTAATTTTTTTAAATGTGAAACAAATGAAAAATATGAATATTTTGGGAATATTTAGCGGCTATTTGGATTAATAACGCAATTTTTTTAAAATAATTCGTAATTGTTGCTCTACACAAAAAATTACACTCGTTTTCAATAATCAATCGTTAACGTATGATAACTCAATAGCCGTGAAGTTGAAAACTCATTGCAGTTTCCCCTTAAACTGAAAACTGTCCCGATTAGTTTCATCACAAGTCACAAATTAAATCGTTAATTAATCGGCGATTCTGTTGCATATTGGCTGAGATAGATTGCGTATTCGTAAAAAAAGCACCATTTGACAATGGAAAAAGAGAAAATAAAGAATGAAAATATATTTCTGTGCAGAATCAGGTGTGAGCGTAGGCCACGACGGTTGTATACCGTTCAAGGAACGTCATCACGATTGATTACCGATAAAAAAAAAAACACATAATTCTCATATTTTAAATAAATTCAATCATCGTGTGACGTTCAGTTTGATTTCTTGGATTGTCAACGTTGTCCAGCTAGGCAGGCGATGTCAACTAGTCGATTGTGAGCGGTTATGGAAAAAAATTTGAGGAATAGTCGAGGCCTCAATACGTTACGAATAAAATTGACACTAAAATGTTTAACACCTCGACGTTATCCCTGGTCATTTGAAATTGCTCAGAACCGTGCATCCCCAGCCCGGGGGGAAAATTAATCGTTGAAAATCCGAGAATTTACTTCACATTGCCTACCTGATTATCACACAGGTGCGGCACGGATTTTATTTTATTTCTCATTGTTATTTCATGACAATCAAATCAAATGATGATGGACCTTGTGTTTGTTTTTGATAAAATTACATCTTTCGTCGGCTACACTGTTGGCATTCTTCTGAAATTTGGGTTTTAACTGCTCCTAAATTTTCAATTTGTCGAATTAACTTCAATTTAAGGATATTCAAGTAGCTTTTACGGTCTGGTGTAGATAACACTCTAGATTTACCCATTTTCAATCATCAAATCTGTCAATTAAATTGCATTGTGCATAGAATTATTATTTATTCAATATTCGTTGTTTATAAATTAATAATTGCAATTGTTTAAACTTTCGGGAATGAGTGAATATGAATTAATTTTTTACGATTTCAAACAAATGATTTTTATGGTGGGAAATTGTTTGTTTATAAATTATTTATAGGAAATGATCGTCGTTTTAAAAAATTGCAATTTTTCAACTATTTTATCAGTCTTCCTCCAACAGTAAACTTTTTATTTTTTTCAGATTTAAAAAATTTTCTAACTGCAAAGTTTGAACAATTAAATTGCGTGAAATTTGAAAAAAATCATGAATATTATTTTTGTAAATAACATTCGTTATTTATAAATAAATAATTGAAATGGTTTAAACTTTTGGAAATATTTTTTTTTAGGCATTAAATCGATTTCTGAAAAAATTCTGAATATGATTCAGAATATGAATATTTTACGATTCCCACGAAATAATATTTATCGTGGAAAATTAATTGTCTATAAATTATCTATAGAAAATATTGGTGACCTTAGAAAATTGCAATTTTTTAATTATTTCATCAACCTTCCTCCAAAATAAGAATTTGATTTTAAACCGTTAGAAAACTTTTTTTAATTGAAAAAAAATGTTTTCTAACGGCTCAAAATCGAGATTCGAATTCACACCTGCAAAGTTTAAACAATAAAAATCATTCCCGTTCATTAAATGCTTAAATTTGGGTTCAAATGGGTTCACACCCAAACTCCTTGGATATCCTTAATTATCCCTTCAGAATATCGAATTACCAGTGACATTCACTGTCACATGAATATCACCAGCCCCCCTGCCCCGATAAAAAGATCTCCAAATTTCCAGACTAATTACCACCAGTGTACTTCCCAAAGAACTTTGTGGCTTACTTGGTGATAAAACTCATGATATCAAAGAATTACAAGTAAAAAATAAACTTGAAACCGAGGTAAATGGTAATGGAGTGGCATGTAATTGACACGAGCCATGCTACTAACTCCCATTTGACGTGAAATAAATAAAACATTGCATCCTCAGCATCGACGCAGCGGACAAGTATCTCCGTAACACCGGGGTCATCCCGTATTACCCCGTGGCGCTGTGCATCGTTGTTCAGCAGTTCGTAATATCATCGTCGCGGGTAAAAAAGAAAAAAAAAAATTCATGGAGCACCATCTCGAGCCATTGCCACGAATAAATAGTCCATTCATTATTTATTTACCCTGGTGCGTAAGTGGATAAAAATCGATGAGATGGCTCAACGACGCCAGTATCGGGGGCTATGAACCAACGCACATCAATGATTCGTGGTTACTACTCGTATTACAACCATTTGTTGTTGTTGTATTTGTGCTAATTGAAGAGGTGACATGATGATCCTGCGTTGCGGTTGACGCAGTTACCGATACATTTGTACTTCTCAGGATATCATCAGCTGACAGTGGTGTTAATTTCCATCCAGGCATAAAGTCTAAGTCTAATTCAGGGCCAATATCAACATCAAGTAGCTCGTTGTTGTTGAGTGGATCAAGGGGCGATTGACTCGACAATGACAATACACTTCCCCAATTTATTGAACGGCTGTCATCGCTGTCACCAATACCCGAGTCAACATCCGTTTCACCAGACGACATTGGTGGCATTGGAAATGGTGTAAGTCTACCCTGCTCAGGTGGTTGTAATTGTGCCATTGGTGCTTGCACAACAGGCTCCATAGGTGGTGGACTTCTATCTCTCTCCATCTCTCTCTCAAGATGCCTCAGGGTATTGCATATCAGTACAGATCTATGCAAACTTGGATCAGGAAATTGACGATACCTAGCGAGTTTACACATTGATATATTAAGGACGGCTAGTCTACGTTGTCTATAACAAGCTCTACCACGTCTACACCAGCTTGATCTTGAGCCCTCGCAGCATCTCTCATTAGCACGGTAACTCGAGCCCAATTCCAAATAACTCTTTCCATTCTCCTCCCTTCGTATCGTTGGTGGTTCGTAATGATGTGGTGTACCCCACTGTGGCTGGGGTCTCGATAACTGATTGTAACCATTGCTACTGCTACGCTGATGATAATAATGCTGTGATGGATGATGCAACTGGGTTGCTGCAGGCGGTGAACTTGTCGTACCTTGGCATGGATTTGTTTGTAGACATTGGGAATTGACTTCCATATCGTAGTACGATGATGACGATTGATTAAGTTGCGGTGTGTAACTCTCCTCCATTGCCCACCAGCTGCCTTCTACTCTACCAAGTTTTGATGGGCTCTCACCCATGTCCATGTCGAATTCCATGCAGCCCACACCTCCCTCCAGTTTACGTTTACCTGCCGTGGCCTGCAGACCCATCATTGCACAACTCTGCAACACAAGTCATTTTGGTATTGTTAGGTACATTGATTTGTGGTGATGTGAAGGTATGGGGTATTTTGTTTGCGGTACATCGCTCTATATCATAAGAATCTGAATCGACTTTTGGTGATGAAAATTTGGTACTCGAAATTAACACTCAAAAATTCAGGGTCAAAATGAGGGTGGTGAGGGTCAGAATAAGGGTAACGAGGGTCAAAATGAGGGTCACAAGGGTCACATTAAAGGTCGTGAGGGTTAAATTAAAGGTCATGAGGGTCTGAATAAGGGTCAGGAAGGTAGATTAAGGGTCACGAGGCTCAAACTAAAGGTCATGAGGGTCTGAATAAGGGTCAGGAAGGCAAATTAACTTAACTTCTGGTGATGAAAATTTGGTACTCGAAATCAACACTCCAAAATTCAGGGTCAAAATGTGGGAGGTGAGGGTCAGAATAAGGGTAACGAGGGTCAAAATGAGGGTCACATTAAAGGTCGTGAGGGTTAAATTAAAGGTCATGAGGGTCTGAATAAGGGTCAGGAAGGTAGATTAAGGGTCACGAGGCTCAAACTAAAGGTCATGAGGGTCTGAATAAGGATCAGGAAGGCAGATCAACTTAACTTTTGGTGATGAAAATTTGGTACTCGAAATCAACACTCCAAAATTCAGGGTCAAAATGAGGGTGATGAGGGTCAGAATAAGGGTCACGAGGATCAGAATAGGGGTCACGAGGGTCAGAATGAGGATCACAAGGGTCACATTAAAGGTCGTGAGGGCTAAATTAAAAGTCATGAGGGTCTGAATAAAAGTCAGGAAGGTAGATTAAGGGTCACGAGGCTCAAACTAAAGGTCGTGAGGGTCTGAATAAGGGTCAGCAAGGCAGATTAAGGGTCACGAGGCTCAAACTAAAGGTCATGAGGGCCCGAATAAGGGTCACGAGGGCAGATTATAAAATAATTTTTTCCACGCGAATTTTTGAGATATCCATCGTCAAACATTCAATTTTTGTCTTTTTCAAGTTTTTGCCGTTTAAGGCTTGAAGTGATCGAATAACCCCCTGGCATAATGCAAACACTATCATTTTCTATTTTGTTATTTTACCCACAACCCCTAAGTTCCCAGTCTGCTACCTACAAATAACCTACAATCCGCGCAACATTTCCACATTGACACTCTTATCATGAATTTTTAATGCTCGTCTCATTCAAGTAAATCAATGCCGAGAATTGTCTCCACCAGAGCAACAGAAGGCCCGACAGACACCGTGACTCAGAGGGTCGGCTCGCTGATGATGAACACGCTCGAATAATGACGTCAGCCCCCCCCCCCTTCGCCCTCCCCCGATCAGCCCCATCAAAGAAGTCATCGTCGGAATGAACAGTCCCAGCAATGACAGAACTCCAACAGTAAGCATAAATTCAACGGGGTTGATTAGTCACTCCGAGTGGAGCCTATGCGGGTACATCAGCCATTACCCACCCACACCCTTGGGTAAGGACCCCCC
>NW_021680382.1:175310-178783 GCF_001412515.2 Diachasma alloeum | reverse complement strand
GGAGCCTATGCGGGTACATCAGCCATTCGCCACCCACACCCTTGGGTAAGGACCCCCCAACCCCCCCGACTCCTTTTCTATGTCTCTGGAAAAACCTTGAAAAATAAATCCCTCACGGAAAAAAAAAATACTTGAATTGAGTATAAAATATACTTGAATTTTAGGTGTGTGGGAGTATTAGAATAAGTTCACTAAAATAATCCTTTTCACTATAAAATAATCCGTCGTATATTACAAAACTGCTTGACAATAACAGTAATGTGGAATGCAAACATAAATTAATGATCTCAAGGAATAATCAATAAAGTTAGTTCGATGTGCTCTCGCCCTCGTTGCTGGGCAAAAACTGACTCGATCTCCACTTCCCAGTGGAGATCTTCAACGCCGTATCCCTCATCGTCAACGCTGTATTCGTCATTTGTTTAGACGAAAAATCCTGGCCTGCGTCGCCGAGGTATCCAGTACTTTGAATGTTTATTTTATGGCGNTCCGTCGTATATTACAAAACTGCTTGATAATAACAGTAATGTGGAATGCAAACATAAATTAATGATCTCAAGGAATAATCAATAAAGTTAGTTCGATGTGCTCTCGCCCTCGTTGCTGGGCAAAAACTGACTCGATCTCCACTTCCCAGTGGAGATCTTCAACGCCGTATCCCTCATCGTCAACGCTGTATTCGTCATTTGTTTAGACGAAAAATCCTGGCCTGCGTCGCCGAGGTATCCAGTACTTTGAATGTTTATTTTATGGCGNAATAACAGTAATGTGGAATGCAAACATAAATTAATGATCTCAAGGAATAATCAATAAAGTTAGTTCGATGTGCTCTCGCCCTCGTTGCTGGGCAAAAACTGACTCGATCTCCACTTCCCAGTGGAGATCTTCAACGCCGTATCCCTCATCGTCAACGCTGTATTCGTCATTTGTTTAGACGAAAAATCCTGGCCTGCGTCGTCGAGGTATCCAGTACTTTGAATGTTTATTTTATGGCGCTGGTGGTCCCCCGCATAAGATCGTCTTTGTTCCAGTCCCGAGACAAAGGCCTCTCATGACACCCCGGAAAAATTTCCCCACAATATACTTGATTCGAGTATAATAAAGTGTACTTGAATCAAGTATATTTTATATACTTGAATATATATTTTAGAGAAATCGGAAATATACTTGAAACAAGTATATTATATGCTTGATTCAAGAATATTATTCTTGATTCGAGTATAAAATATACTTGATTCAAGTTTTTTTTCCGTGCTTATTGTCAGATTTGAGAAAAATATTGAATTTTACGAGAAAAGTAGTGATGCCTCGAGACATTTACGAGACAAAACTTTGGAGAGATGATCTCGGTCTCAATGGACATGGAAATCTTTGCTCTCCAAAGTTTTGTCTCGTGATGTTTCATGAAATGTCTCGCGGCATCACTAGAGGAAAGTGGCGGACCTCCTGAAGATCATGTAAATGATACTCGGTTTACGATTGTGTAATCCCGATAAGGTTTCTCTCGCTTAAGATGCTCATGTACTAACTCATGTGATAACTCATGTAATAATTATGTAATTCACCAATTTGATATCAAGAAATTCTCTGAATTTTGCGCAGATGTTATCCGCAATTCACTGTTAAAAATTGTTGCCTGAAATTCCCGGTACAAGTTTTGGAAATTTTTATCGAATTTAATTATCAATGAAATTTGAAGCAATTTCGTCATTAAAAATTCAGAATTTCGTGGAAAAATCAATGAACTGTGAATTTCAGTTCAATTTTTCCATGAAAATGAATTGAAAACCAGAAAATTCCGGTAAATATATTCTTGAATTTTCAGGACAGTAATACTGAATGCGATTTAGGGGGAAAAAATTATGAAATTTAAAATAAATTAAGGAGAATTTAATTACCACTGAAATTTCAGGGAATTTCGTAATTAAAAATTTAGAATTTCGTGGAAAAATCAAAGAGAACTGTGAATTTCAGTTCCATTTTTCCCTAAAAATTAATAGAAAACCAGAAAATTCCGGTAAATAAATTCTTAAATTTCCAGGACAGTAATACTGAATGCGATTTAGGGGGAAAAAAATTATGAAAATTCAGATTTCACTGAAAATTCAAATAAAGAGAATTTAATTACCACTGAAATTTCAGGGAATTTCGTAATTAAAAATTCGGAATTTCGTGGAAAAATAAAAGAGAACAGTGAATTTCAGTTCCATTTTTCCCTGAAAATTAATAGAAAACCAGAAAATTCCGGTAAATATATTCTTAAATTTTCAGGATAATAATACTGAATGCGATTTAGGGCGAAAAAATCATGAAATTTCAGATTTCACTGAAAATTCAATGTAATTTGGCACTGAATATTCCCATTATACTGTACACTCAAATAAATTAAAGAGTACTCGTCTCTATTCCGTCCAAAATTCTGGAATTTTACTGAATTCTCATTGAAACCTCAAAATTCCATGATTTATTTCCCCTGGGAAATAAATTTACTGTCCTAAAAATTCCTACTCAACAGTCCCCGAAATTACATTTTTTCCACCACCATATTACTGTTCAACTAAATCCCCAATTACCGGAAAATATTCAGTCGTAAGGATCTCAATCGCCCAGAACTTCCCACCGGAGAAAGTAGGATGATTGCATCTGTAAATTCGAAAGTTGGGGCATCCCAATGAGAGCCCCTGGCGTTGAGAGAGTCCCCGACGACTCCACGAGGTGCCACCACAAGTACCACCTGCCGCCTTGCCGCTCAACTTCCAAGGCATTGAAGTTTCTCGATACGAAACTCCTCGCAAAATGCATAATCCAACAAACAAATCTGAAAAATCGCATTCGCCCACATCTCAATTCCCACACTCCCTCCACTCTTTATCGCCCGACATTATCCCTCATTAACCCTCAGCGCTCACCCGACAATTACTTAAAATTTAATTGCTGCGATAGTACAGGGGGGGGGGGACATTTACATTTTCCGAGGGCAACATGGTTAAAGGCCTGGTAAGCGCCAGGGCGTTTACAACCGATAATAGCCAACGCGTGGAGCACTTGTTGAATCGTGGAAATGTAGAAGAGGGAGACAGGAGGAGAAAGGGGCATGTGGGAGGGCGCAGGGGGGAGGGGGAGGGGGGCCCGGGGGGGTCAGCGTAACGGATTAGCCGGAGAGTGCGGTGGAATTGCACGCGCCTTTCAGCTGTCCATAAATCAAAGTCAAGAAACGGCACAGCCCTCTATTGCCACTCGGGCAATTCTCCTTCTAGCTACTCTCGAAATGCCTTGGTGCATCTTTCGCTAACGAGGGGGTTGCACGCTCCCAATTTATTCCCCTTTTTTTTGCACTGTTGTCTAACTTCTATCGGCTTCGGGTGGTTAACATTGAACTAAGGAGTGATGATTGCTCAATTCGGGGATCTGGTGGGGGCTTCGGGGATTTTTGATCGGTCGGTGTTTATTTTTTGATGATTAGGGGGGGGGGG
>NW_021680382.1:172733-175290 GCF_001412515.2 Diachasma alloeum | reverse complement strand
GGATCAGGCAAACCCTGCCACATTGATTTTTTTTCAATTGTTGGTAGGCTTATAGCTGTGCTATAGTTCCACCGGAGTTTCGAGGAATTTTGGTGGCGAAAATTGAAGATTCTAGGGGGAAAGTGATGGGAATTAAAAATTTCAGTTCGATTATTCGGTGGTGATTAATAGAAATCAGAACAATTTAGGGTAATTCAGTAGTGAATATTCATATTAATTGTAGTAAACATTATTCATAGTAGAAATGAAGGACTATATGAATAAAGAATTTTTGTAAATTTTAGTTTTGAGGCTTTCGCGGCCATGATTATTATTATTATCATTGGCTTCCGAAGTCAATGATAATAATTTTTGTAAATTGTTAGTATTTTATGGTAATTGTTGGCGTTGGTAAATTTTCGGACTGAAATTTCCGGTGCACTTCCTGAAAAATTTTATCGTATCGTTCCACTGGAATTTCAAGGAATTTCAGTAGTGGACATTGAAGATTTTATGGGGAAATCAATGAGAATTGAGAATTTCGGTTCAATTATTCTCGGGCGATTCATAGAAATCAGGAAAGTTCAGGGCAATAAGTTCTCGAATTTACAATTAATTAAAAATTGAGGGGAATGTAGTACTGAATATTCATATTTTCATTGCATTTTCGGTAAAATTTGAAATTTTACGATTTTTTAAATAAATGTCAAGTGTCTTACATTGTCAACTTTTTTGCGGCGGAAATTGAAGATTTTATGGGAAAATCAATGAGAATTCAGAATTTCAGATCAATTATTCTGTGAGGGTTGATGAGGAAAATTCAGGTCAATATATTCTCGAATTAACAATTAATTGGAAATTCAGGGTAATTTAGTATAGAATATTCACATTTTTATTGGATTTCCGGCGAAATCAAATACAACTTTAATTGTTCAATTATTGAATTATTCAATTATTTAAAATTTCATAATTTTTTTCTCCCCAAATTGAATTCAGTGTCACTCTCAAGAGCTTTCCGACAGTGAAGCACCATTTCTTTGCCGACCACTGATTTCAAGAAATATATCTTGCGAAGAAATAAACGGAATTGAATCAATAAAAGATGATTCTTTTTGTTTTTTTGTCAAATTAATTTTGCAGGCAAATCCTACGTGAAAATGAATAATTGTTTTCTTTCACACAATGCAGAATTATACTGATTTTTTTATACAGAAATTTTTCGCACAATTTCAAAATGGAATTTATTGTAGGGGACGTTCCATGCCAACTCAGCCACCTTGATTTTTTTTCGTCTTCTAAACGTTGATTGAGATATCGAGAATCAAGGACTATATTGATAAAGAATTCCTGTAAATTTATCGTCTTAGCCCCACTCGTTTGCCTACCACTCATGATAATAACGGATTTCTATAACTGAAAAACGATTGTTTTTGTTTTTTTTAAGTAATTTTAAAATAAAAATCTCTCATCATCACAGAGATAGTTAATAATCTATTTTTCGACGTTTTTCTTTGTTAAATTGAATTTCAAGCAAAGGCCAATAAGAAAATTAATTAATTTTTCTCTTTTCTAAAAAACGATCAGAATAAAAAGATTTTTTTTTGTTTTTCCACGTAATTTCTAAACAAAAATTCCTCAGTACCGAGTCATATAATAACATATTCTTCTATTTTTTTCTTTTTCAAGTTGAATTTCAAAAAAGGGACTCATCAAAAAATTAATATTTAATTTTTTTTTTTCTTTTTTCTTTTTTGAAGGCCGATAACAATTTTAAGAAATTGCGCAACAATTTTAAAATGGGATTCACTATCAGCCCTAGTAGCTGACTTAACATGGAACGTCCTGCAGACGATCTCGTCTTTTTCTCAAAAAAATTTCAATCATTTCTGCGAGTTTTCGAAGCGGAATAAGAGTGACTACTGCATTGACGACTGAGTATCGCTGGTGAGTATGAGCTCGGGAATGACGTCAACCGTGTGTTATTTTCGAAAGAGAACAGAGTCGAGGAATTACGCTGCGTCGCAACGAGATACCCAACGGTGGACTCCAACATTTTCACTTAATTCCCAATTTTCATCCCCTGGATTGGAATTTTTCTGGTTTGCAAATTGGTTTCATCTGATTTTTTTTCAACGAAGGAACAAAGTCCGCGGAGATTAGCCTGTCCGGCGCTATCAGGCGGATAAGATTGCACCACACGAGGCGTGTACTCATAATTTTCAAGGACTTGACACCACCAAGTGGTCTTGGAGCGCCAGGGGGATGATATCTCCGGTCCTCAAATAATTACCTGATTTTTAGAAAATATAGCGGAGAAGACAAAAGCAGGCCAAGTGTGATTCACTCGGTCACTCCCTTATGTATACCCGAGTATATGGAGAAAATAGAGAATAGGGGAATGAAGTAAATGGCTTACCCCATATACCAAACAACCCCAACGAATATACCGGGTGAGGCTTGCATTGGGGGAGAGGAATAAAGGAAGCTTTCCCCCGTTGGAGGGGTTGACGATCCCTCACTCGGGGTATAACAGGGGCTCCCAACCGTCATCCCATCCCCTCCCCCCGCCCCCCCCCCC
>NW_021680382.1:157313-172708 GCF_001412515.2 Diachasma alloeum | reverse complement strand
CCCGCCACTCTTTTCGTATGAGATTCTTACTGCTACTCCCCGGAGATCATTGTCGATCCGAAAGATCACAGGAAAATTGTTGGATACTTGGCTCCCCGGCTCAATCATGTTCTGCGATCTTTACGATAATTGTTTTTTTTTATTTATGCTTCTGCACGGAAGCAAAAAAAAACGTAATCGTTCACTCAGAGAAATTTTTTAGAAAAATTGTAATGACAGAATTTTTTTCTGGCACGGGAAATTTTATTTGGGAAAACGTGAATTTTTCCCCGTATTTCTGTGAAAATTTCACAAAAATCCGTAGTTTTACCAGAAATCCTGAGAAATTTTACCTTAACAGCACTAGAATTTTTCGCAACCGTTGCATTGTGATTTTTTTAGTAGGGGAGGGTGGGGTAAAATGGACACTTTTGACTTTTTAAAAAATATTCATAACTCAGAAACAGATTGATCAATATCAATCAATCAAATATCAATTGAGCTCTGTCCAAGCTCATCAACTACTCATGAACAATTCAACACGTCATAAATATTTCAAAAAAAGTCAAAGTGTCCGTTTTACCCTACCCTCCCCTATTCATACAAGAATTTTTCTAGAAAATTTCTCTCCGTGTTGAAATTTAAGTTTTGGATTTTTGTGTTATTGTGTTTCTTCAATTGTCCGCTAGTGAATGGATGGAATTGAATATTTTATCTGAAAATGTAGGTATTGTTGAGCTCCATCAATCGCCATTAATTAAAATTTAATTCATCGATTAGTTTTTTTAATTTTTGAATTTTTTCGAGAATCAGTTGTCCCACGATAGCTAAAAAAATGTTCTGAATTGATTGAATGATGGCTTAAAATATTAGTTTGAAGAATCGTAAAAAAGACAATCGGTTGTATAGAAGAAAGGGATAATAAGAATAATGATGATGATAACATTCAACTAAGTTGAAAATTTGCCAAAATTTGTTGAAAAGAAATCTGATTCAATTTAATAAAATAATAATTCCCCACTTGTTTTAAATTTATTTATTATGATAATTGTCTTGTGGTTTTTGGGGAATTTGTAGTCAATATTGGAAGGACAATTAATTCTGCTGTGTTGGAGATCAATAGAGCATTATTGGAATAAAACGGTATTTTGGAGACAGTTTGGTGACTATTTTTAGGGAAGTGAGAATATATTAGACTGAGGAGGGGAAAATATCGTGAAATTTCGATTTTCAGTGAAAATTAAATTGAACTAAATTGGATTTTCAATTAATTAATGATTGGAGAACAATTTTTCCTCAATTTTCACGATTATGATTCATTTTCATGGAATAATTAAACTGAAATTTACAGTTTCCGTCAATTTTTTTATCAAATTGTGAATTTTTAATAAAGTTCTTTTGAAGGAAGTTCCTCGAAATTCCCCGGAAACTGTCACCCGATAAAAATGTCCAAAAAAGTTGCTTCAAAAATTTTGAACACCGTGTTTTATCGGTCAGTTGAGGAATTAATGGTCAAGCAATGCAGAAAACATACAAAAATGCAAAAAACTGCCGGAACCACGCACCGCTGACGATACGTAAGAGCCACAAGAGAAGGAATGCACGTGTGCAACAGCTCAAACTTTGAATTTCTGCGCCCTCTCACTGCGACAGGAAGAGCGGACCGTGTGTTGGGGTGTACAGTAGACAGGGGTGGGTACGAGAAAGAAGAGGAATAAAAAAAAGAGCCATATGGCAGGCAACCCGCGTGGGAGACAGGGGGACTCGGGGTTCCCCGCTTCTTCTCATCCCGCATATATCCCCCTTTTTCATCACTATAACTCATTTTTTTCCATTTCCACTTCGAAATGATAATTTTCGCTTCCAAATGGAAGCTTTGTTATCGTTCAAATTCGAGTTTTTGATTTTCTGTGTTATCTCGATCTAGTATAATCCAAAAAGGCCGAAACTGCCCTATAATGCCCCATCAATTGTTGAGCCCAATCAGTCGCCATTAATTGAAATTTAATTCATCGATTTTTTTTTATTTTCGATTTTTCTCGAAAACCGGTTGTCCCACAAAAAAAAATATTCTGAATTGATTGAATGATAATTTAAAAAATTTGTTTAAATGTCCGTCTGACCGAGTTCGAAGATGAAGGCGATAGCAATAATCGTTATTTTGATTAATTTGACAATTTGCAAAAATTTTGTATTTTTTGAAAATCAGAATTCCGGGGATATCTTTGAATATCATGCTTCAAATGAATTCGATCATAGCTTAAAATGTTTGTTTTAATGCCATTAAGTCGAAGTTAAAAGATGATTACGATAGCTATATTAGTCGATTTGATTTTTACGATGATTGTTGAAAATTTGGAATTTTTCATGAATTTCCCTGAAAGTGAGCTTTCTGATGGTTTCTTCAAATGTGATGTTTCAAATTCATTCACGTATGTATCCCATTTTACTAAAGATGAAAGAAACGTCAAGTTGTTTTATATCGAAATATCTCGAAACTGCCTGACCGCTAATCCTTAATTCTGATTGGTCGATATGTGACACGAAGTTATTCACAAAAAAAAACACGCGAAATTTTCAAATTCTTCAGAGGTAAATTTTTTTGTCACGTCATATGTATATAATATAGATATTTCACATGTATATATATATATACATATTATCGGTGAAATTAATAAATTCTGTCCTTTTATGGAGACCGATTATTTAAAAAATTGAAGATAATTAACTGAAAATGAAAAATTCTTTACTCTACTTCGCTATTCACTTCAATCATTAGTCGAATTCTCTTTGATTCATTATCAATATTGATAAGGTATTCATGAGAAAATGAAATTTAATGAATTCCATTTCTTCATTTCAACAAATGAATAGATCAACGCGCGCTCTCGCGCGCGCATAGATCTTGTACATAAAATTTTTCTATTAACATTTTATCGAAGGGCTGAGGGGAGAGATAAACCGTAAAAAAGACAATAGGTTGTACAGAAGAAAGGGATAATAAGAATAATAATGATGATAACATTCAACTAAGTTGAAAATCTGACAAAATTAGTTGGAAAGAAATCTTATTCAATTTGATAAAATGAAATGAACAATGGATTATACATGATAGGAGGAAATGATGTGCCCCCACTTTTTTTCTTTTTATTTTGGGATAAATGAGATATGTGGAAAAGGGTCGATAATTCCAGACAGGCTCAGTCCACTGACCTGGTCAGAGAGAAAATGACGCTCACAAAACCGTAACCAAACCCCCGAAAATCGGGTACAATGACTGGTGATTGCGCTCGGGGGTAAGTTGAGGGAAGTGAGGCTGTAAAAAATTAGACGATACGCTGTGTGTAGAACCTGTTCCACTGGTGCCCGAGGAGTTGGCGCCCTCGCCTCTCAAGGATCTCATCCTCTGCAGAACACGACTCAATTTTTCCAACTACTTTTTACCATTTTTCAATTACTTTTTAATGACTCTGCAGCGAGAGGGAAAAAGTTGAAAATTTCACGTTGAATTCGAAAAAAATAAAAAATACCCCGCTTCGCATAAAAACCTGTTTATGGAATCATTAACAACATTTTTTTTCGTAAAAATATTTCGTCATTCTGCTGATTCAGAGGGGAATTCACCTATCTCTCTCGTAACACGAGTTGCAACTGTCCCTATTGTCAATTTTTCGGACGGGGAAAATCGTTTTGTTCTGAAGCGAGAACAATATTCACGATTTTCATCGAATAAATTGATTGAACACCCGTTACGCTTGTTCATTAATCGGGAATTTGCCATTAGAAGATGAAATTCAGTCTCTTTTTCGATACAGTGGAAAAAAAAGTAAAAAAAATGGATGAAAAATCGGAAATTTCACACTGAGTTTGGAAATGAAAAGGCTCTTCTGCTTGTCTTTTATTTTGAACATCTGGTTTTCGACACAGAGGGAGAGAGAGATGTAAATTATGAGATTAAAAGTCGGAAATTTCGAATTGAATTAGGAAGAAACAATTTTCCAGAGGATCATGAGGATATATTTTTGCTGATAAAAACACATTTGATTCTTCCTTCAATTTAATTCAGAAGGACAGTGACCTATCTCTCTTATTACACCAGATGCAACAGTCCCCATTCACGATTTCTATAGAATACATTGATTGAACACTTGTTACACTTGTTCATCAGACGAAAATTCACAATTAAAAGATGAAATCAGAGAGAGAGAAATGCCAATTTATGAGATTAAGTTGGAAATTTCACACTGAATTTCACGTAGTACACGGAGAAAATAAAATAGTAAATATTACTATTCCCGTTTTTCTGTATTATATTATTATTTCCGAATCTAAGGGAGATAGAGAAATTTTCATAATCACATTTGTTGTAGCTCTCAATCGGCTCTATAAAAAAGGTTATAACAAAAATTTTACTGTCTCCCTTAGATTCCGAGATATCCATTGAAAACTGGTCAATAGTCAAAATTAACTTGTACCGTTTTACCACTTCGCTACTGATATGTTCCACGTGAGAATATTTTATGGAGTGGAACACATTTACTTGCGTGAAATTAGCCAATTTGACAGAAGAAAATTTAATATATTTCACAAAAATTAAATTTTTGTCGTGATCATCAGAAATATCCCTAGAAGAATTCGAACTGTTGGCAGGAAAAAATATAATCTATTGTACGACAATCATTTGATCTCAGAGAACTCCACAGGTTTATACCATAGAAAGAATACATTGACGAGGAAACATTTTTTTCCCAAAAAAATTGTCCCCTCGAAATTATTTAGTTTTGCCAATAACAAGTTATCGGGAAGAAAATTGTAGTTTCCTCTTGAAATTATCATTTGTTCCATGAAAATTATAAGTGTTTATTGGACAAAGATATACACTACTCAATAACATTCACTTGATAAAATCGGAGACTCTACAATTCTCTGTAGAACGAATGTGTTTACCGGAAAGACATATAAATCAGTAGCGAAGCGGTAAACCGGGTTAAGTCGATTTTGACTATTGGCCAGTTTTCTACTAATATCTCGAAATCTAAAAGAGATAGAAATTTTTTTGTCATGACCTTTTTTGTAGAGCTAATCTCGGGTTATAAAAAAGGTCATGAGAAAAATTTGGCTATCTNCCTCTTGAAATTATCATTTGTTCCATGAAAATTATAAGTGTTTATTGGACAAAGATATACACTACTCAATAACATTCACTTGATAAAATCGGAGACTCTACAATTCTCTGTAGAACGAATGTGTTTACCGGAAAGACATAAATCAGTAGCGAAGCGGTAAACCGGGTTAAGTCGATTTTGACTATTGGCCAGTTTTTGACGAATNAAAGAGATAGAAATTTTTTTGTCATGACCTTTTTTGTAGAGCTAATCTCGGGTTATAAAAAAGGTCATGAGAAAAATTTGGCTATCTATCTTAGATTCCGAGATATTAATAAAAAATTGCTCAAAATTGAAAATCGACTTAACGTGGTTTACCGCTTCGCTACTGAAATGTTTCGCGAGAACAATTACTACAACGAAAATGATCATGTTTTGGTGGAAACTTTCTCATTTGTCCACAAGTGAATTGATTCAACACGACGAAAGATCTCGTCAGGGGAGCACATCATTTTTCGGCAGAACTAATTAAAACTCACTTTTCCTAATGATCATAAAATAGATTTCTTCTGATAAAAACCCTCAATTTTCCCTTAAATTTAATTCAGAAGGAGCTATCCCTCTTAAAACGCCACATTCAGTCCCTATTCTCAATTTTTCAAGCGAGAAAAATCATTTTGTTCTCAATTCTCCCCGATACTCGTGATTTTTACAGAATACATTGATTGAACACCTGTTACACCTGTTCACCAATTGAGAGTTCACAATTAAACAATGGAATTCATATATTTTTTTCTTCTGTGCATCCTTCATTCGAAAAGTTTATGAAGACAGGCCGTTGGCAGCGAGCCATGCTGCGAGGGCATTTGGGCCCTATACCTGGGAATTTTCAGACCCAGGTAGAAAGAAAAACTTCGAAATCTATGGGCGGATATTGTGACGAGGGTCAGACACTTTTCGGTATTACCCTCTTTGGGATAGTCCATTCGAGAACGGTTATACGGGCCCAGGAAAATGACAATGTCAATGGAAAATACTTCTTTTGGAGGCGGAAACGCGCAGAGACGTGTCTGGACACAATTTTTAATTGCCATTGTGCTCCACATCGTGTTTATCAAGCCTCTAATCACTCATCGCGACTTAAAGATGATTAAATCCTGAATTATTTACCAATAAATAAATAAATATTAAAACAAGTGGGAAATTGCTCTTGCATTGCATACAGTATTGCACATCATTTCCTTCTATCGCGTATAATTCATTGTTTATTTCATTTTATTAAATTGGATAAGATTTCTTTCCAACTAATTTTGTCAGAGTTTCAACTTAGTTGATTGTTATCATCATCATTATTCTTATTATCCCTTTCTTCTATACAACCGATTGTCTTTTTTACGGTTACAGCTCTCCCCTCAGCCCTTCGATAAAATGTTGACAGAAAAATTTTATTTATACATACTTGAGTGAATTTGAAACATCACATTTGAAGAAACCATCAAAAAGCTCACTTTCAGGGAAATTCATGAAAAAATCGAAATTTTCAACAATCATCATAAAAATCAAATCAACTAATGTAGCTATCGTAATCATCTTTTAACTTCGACTTAATGGCATTAAAACAAACATTTTAAGCTATGATTCAATTCATTTGAAGCGTGATATTCAAAGATATCCCCGAAATTCAAATTTTCAAAAAATACGAAATTTTTGAAATTTTCAAATAAATCAACATAACGATTGTTGCTATCGCCTTCATCTTCGAACTCGGTCAACAGGACATCCAAACAAATTTTTCAAGCCATCATTCAATCAATGCAGAACATTTTTTTTAGTTATCGTGCGATCACCGATTTTCGAAAAAATTGAAAATTAAAAAAACTAATCGATGAATTAAATTTTAATTAATGGCGATCGATAGGGCACAAAAAATCAAAAACTTAAATTTAAACGATGACAAAGCTTCCATTCGGGAGCTAAAATAAAAATAAATAAATAAATAAATAAAATATTTGGCAAATAAGAATTAATCTTTCCCCCGTTTGATTCGCAAAACTTGACCCAAATATCTTCCCCAGAAAAAAAAACTTTTCATCCCCGAAGATCGGAGTTGGTACGACGCAAAAGAAGTACCCAGAGGGGAACTATTACCCATGGGATGGAATATACATCAGCCTTAGGGAGAGAAAAGGGCGCGCGGAAGAGTGAAAAGACCCCTCGGATCTATGAAAAACGCACGAAGCGAACGCAGTGCTGCGTGGATCGAAGCCAGAACGTGCGGGGCTTTTAGGGGCGGCCAATGCCATTGTTGTGTTCGGGGTAGAAGAGACCCGGGGTACCCTATGGCCAACGGAATAAGGAGGGTCGCTGGGTCTTTCATGCGCCAAGGGATCGGACCAGGTTTGGGGCGCTCCTTTGTCTCCATGTATATCGTCAAAGCGTCTGTGCTGGAAAAATAACTTGGATTTGAAAATTTCAGGGACCTCCGCTACCTGAAGGAACGCTGGAAAATTTTTCTCTGTGAATTCCAAGTCTTCGGGATGTCAGCAGCCAAATTGGGGACCGCAGTGCTTGCACGAACCAAATTATTTCCCTTATTTGGTGAATTTTGGGAACTAGGTGGTGGAATTCACCAACTGCTGTTGAAGTTCAAGTACTTGTTGAATTCCAATGACTAGTTGATGGAATTCATCAACTTGTGAATTATTTCAAGAAAATTCAACAAACTTGGTGGTAAAATTCACCAATTTGTTGTTGAAATTCACCAACTGATTGTTGAAGTTCAATGACTAGTTGGTGAAATTTATCAACTAGAGAATTATTTCGAGTGAATTCGACAAACTCATTGGGGAAAGTCACCAACAAGTTGGTAAAATTCACCAACAAGTTGGTAAAATTCACCAACTATTTGTGGAATTTCAATAACAATGACTAGTTGGTGAAATTCATCAACTAGAGAATTATCTCGAGTAAATTCGACAAACTAATTGGGGAAAGTCACCAACAAGTTGGTAAAATTCACCAACTGGTTGTTGAAGTTCGCCAACTCTTTGTGGAATTTCAGTAACTAATTGATGAAATTCAGCAACTTGTGAATTATTTTGAGTGAATTCAACAAACTAGTTGGTAAAATTCACCAACTAGTTGTTGAAATTCCCCAACTAGTTGTTGAAATTCACCAACTGATTGTTGAAGTTTACCAACTACTTGTTGAATTTCAATGACTAGTTGGTGAAATTCATCAACTAGAGAATTATTTCAAGTGAATTCGACAAACTAATTGGGGACAGTCACCAACAAGTTGGTAAAATTCACCAACTAGTTGTTGAAATTCCCAAACTAGTTGTTGAAATTCAGCAACTATTTGTTGAATTTTAATAACTAATTGGTGAAATTCATCAACTTGTGAATTATTTCGAGTGAATTCAACAAACTAGTTGGTGAAATTAACCAACTAGTTGTTGAAATTCAGCAACTGATTGTTGAAGTTTACCAACTACTTGTTGAATTTCAATAATTAATTGGTGAAATTCACCCACTAGTTGTTAAAATTCACCAATTATTTGGTGAAATTCATCAACTAGTGAATGATTTCGAGGGAATTCAACAAACTAGTTGGTGAAATTCACCAACTGATTGGTTATTCATTTTTTTAACAACTAGTTGGTGAATTTCAACCACCAAAATAACCAAATAATTTTCTCCGTGTGGGGAATCATTGGAATAAATTCATCACTATGATATTTAACTTGATAAGTCCAGGTTGGGGGAAAGAGAATTTGAATATAAAATTTTGTCAGGGACTTCCACTAGTTGCAGGATCCTTAGAAAATTATTTCGAGTAAATTCCAAATGTTCTCGACATAAATTACAAGACTGAAGACAATGCTTGCAATCATCTGAATAAATTATTCTCCATACCCAACTTCACGACTCTGAATCTGAATTCGGGAAGAGCTTGAATGAAAAAATTTCCCAGTGACTTCCACTTGAAAATTTCCCAAAAAATTCATCAAAAGACCATGAGTGCCAGCAGAATCATCGAAATAAATTCATCTTCATAATTAATCTCAACATTTCATAATTATCGCAATATTATGGAAGTCAAATGACTTGCATAGTTTAGGTTTTTATATAATCATGTATTTTGAACAGTTGATTAGAAGATTAAAGGAACCCCGGATGACCTCTCCGGGTCTCTCTGGAGACCGAACCGTTGGGTCAGCGACAAAAATCCTTTTAAATTTTTATTGAACCTGTCACATTGCTGGAGACCGCCTAGGCCAAATGCCCAACAGCCATCTACAAAAAATAAATTCATCTCCACAATATTCAGCATGATGAATCTGGTGCCTAGTTTCAACGAAACGTGGGAGAGTTTTACTGTTACTCAGTGGAAGCCGGTCAAACTGGCGGGATGTGGCTTTCCTACTTGATCTCCACTGAGGTACAGACTCCAGCTAGAGCCAACTCACCCGCTGGCAACTAGAGAGGTCCTAGGCCAGTCCCTCCCACCCTCCAGCCCTCCCTCTGCCCCTCGCTCGCTCCTCAAACCCACTGGGTGTTGGTGAAAGGTGTGGCCGCATCGGACTGTTCTGTTCTCTCCCGTAAGAATCCGAGAATGCAGTATATCTCATCAACAATCCCCCATATATACCCAGCATTCGTAATAATTCTCATCCCGTCTTGTTTCAATAGACAAAGATGAACGAGAAGAATGGAATTTAAAAAACGACACAGGTGTTCCACCGCAGGATTCGTGGGATTCAATGACCTTCGTGAGGGATGAATGACAAATACCCGAAGGTCGTGGACGAGGAAGGGTCGGGGGTAATTACCCTGATAAGCTCGTTAAGGGGATCCAAGTGTTTTTTACGGTTTGGTGCAGGCCACATCAGATTTAGGCATTTTCAATCGTCAAATCTGTGGCGCAGCGGTAAAAGGGTTTCGGTCGATTTTGACTATTGGTCAGTTTTCTGTGAATATCTCGGAATCCAAGGCGGGTAGCGAAATTTTTGTTAGAAGCTTTTTTGTAGAGTGAATTGAGCGCTACGAAAAAGGTGGTTACAGAAATTTGGCTATCTTTCTTAGATTCGGAGATATTCCTAAAAAACGAAGTTGAGGGATGAGTTGACTTGAATCGTTTGACCGTTTTGCTACTGAAATTTGTCAATTAAATTGCGGGAGAAAAATGTGAAAATAAATCGTGAATATCCAGCGTATTTCCAATTACAAAACTAAAATTTCAGATTTTAAAACTGATTTCTCAACGGTTCAATATCGACAATCAAATTCAGACCTCCAAATTTTGAATAATAACATCACTGTAAAATTTCCGCCAACTCAGCGTCAAATAGGGCTCAAATGAAAGCTCAGATGTTCGGTATTTCCCTGGAGAGAAAATAGCGAAAGTCCTTGGATACCTCAATTCTCAATTGAATAAAAAATCCGTTCAATTCCCTAATCTCTGATTTTGATCGTTCCTCGAGGACTGCTCGACTCCAGATGACGAATGACAGTGCCACAGGCTAATGCACATATTTTCGTACATGTGTACGATGCACATTGGGAATATATAGCGGTGCGTATACAGTATACACGTCAAGTACAAAAATAAAATGGTTTGGTTGGTTTGCACTGGTGCCATCGTGTGTACAAGCCTACGCTGAGACAAGGTTACGCGACGCTCGTGAAAGTCGACTCGACGAATTTCGTTATATACACAGAATACATGTGAACACATACACTCCCAGTGTGCATGTCCAATGTCTCCTTCAATTCCGTAGTTTCGTTTTTTACTCCTTTATGCGGTGGAAACAGCGAAAAAGACGAATTAAGACGATGAAGAAAAAAATATATATAAGCGAGAAGTGTCTCTCAAGGCTGAGTTGGAAGTGTGCGCCAGTCAGCTGGTCTCGTTGTAATGATTAGGCCAGTGACAAAGACAAGCGTGAGGAATAAAATAACAATGGGACAATATCAACATCGATCAGTGGAAAAAAATAATCGCCAATGAATCATTAACAAATGGATTATTCAGGGAATTTGAGCAGTACACAGGGAGGAGAGAAAAATTCTAGGGATAGGAGCCGGTCGTGGCGCGCTAGTAAAGCAATGCGACTGGTTAGGCCGGCTATACTGTTATTTTTAACTCGACGCCGACGCGCCAGTCCGTAGTCTAAAACTGTACACCTTCCTCGAGTCTCTGGAGCTCGCCGTGAGCGCAACCATTTCGATTTTTTACTCGTTTCGTATCACACTGGGAGGGAAGTATTTCGGATTTATTTTCAATGTAATGCTGGGTGAATTTTCATTTTTATGAATTTTCGTTCTCTGGGGAGATCCACGCCACATCAGTAGGACAAAAAATCGATGCTGGAAACTTTCGTTCCAATTTTTTCTGAAAAGATGGCGATTGGATGAAAATTTTGAAGAAAGAAAAATTGAACAATGTTGGTAATTGAGGGAGTTATGATTTTTTGAAAATTGCTACTTTTGTTCAAAAAAAATTTTTTTATACAAATTCGTCACAATATCTCTGCGGGGTTTCCAGCTATCAAATCGCCCTTTGGCACACTCAAAGAACATGAAAAACTCTTCAAAATGAGACGTCCTACATAACGTTATCTTCAGTTTGACGCGATTTAAACGAGAAAACGTTTTTTAAATCGTTAATTACTTAAAAAGCAATTTTTTGTTTAATCTGAAATTTTTACCAAAAATTGTGAATAAAATGTCAAGAATTTTGGCGCCAATTAGAGTTGTTCTTTCGCCGTAGTTCGGCGGTTATTAATTTTTTCATTGAGACAAGTATTGAAAATGACTGAAAATCGCTATTATTCATGCCATTATCGCCCAGATCAGTGAATATTCAATTAAATATTAGCAAATGGTGGAGGTTAGACTCATTACATCTTCTATTATTCATCTTCATTATGATTTCGTGAGTGAAAAATTATTATTTCTCTAATTATACAATGGAAATACATTTTTCAAAGAGCTTTCATTTGTTGGTAATCGAGAATTTAATTGCATTGACTCATTTTTAATTATTCAATTGAGTATTCACTCATTTGGGGAATAGTTGCATGAATAATAACGATTTTCGGTCATTTTCAATACTCGTCCCACTGAAAAAAATAATAACCGCCGAACTACGGCGAAAGACAAACTCTAATTGGCGCCAAAATTTCTTTCATTTTATTGACAATTTTTGGTGAAAATTTCAGATTTAAAAAAGTTCGGTTTTTGAGTAATTAACGCTTGAAAAAAAAAACGTTTTCTCGTATAAACCTAGTCAAACCGAAGACAATTCTATGTATGACGTCTCATTTTGAAGGGTATTGAGGCGAATTTGGAAAAAAAAATTTACCAAAAACTAGCAATATTCAAAAAATCACAACTCCCTCAATAATCAATATTTTTCAATTTTTCTTTTTTCAAAATATTTATCTAATTTCCATCTGTTCAGAAAAAAATCGACTTTTTTGGAAAATCCTGCGGCTCCGGCTGACAGGATCGAAATCGCAGTATTTTTCCTCAATTTCTTTCGCACTCCTCATCTCCTCGAACAAGAAAAATCAAAAGACATGATCCTGCAATGACACGGCGTATCAATTATTCGATGCGACGAATAGTTGAGGCGAGGATAATCTTTGAAATGTTAGTTTCCCGCCAGTGAGACTGGCAACGTCGGCCGCTGCCTGCGCGCGCGCGCGCGAGAGAGAGAGAGAGAGAGAGAGAGAGAGAGAGAGAGAGAGAGGACAGAGGCAGCCGGAGGCCTCGAAATGTGGCAACACAGGCTCGATGCGTTGTAGAAGTTGGTTCCGTACTGATACCCACGCTCTCGACTTGGCTTCAAAACGTGTCGTATAGCTGTTGTATTTGCCCGTACCACGAATGTCACAGGAGACTTTCTACTCACGAGAATGGGGTTGTTCGACAGTAGCAATGCGAGTACCATGACCACTTGGATCTGAAATCAGGGTGATATTCTGTTGACGCCCTAATCTCGTTATCTTGGTGTGTCCCAATTTCGACAATTGCGCTTGAAATCATGCGTGAATTAAATTATTAATCTCGCATTAATGAATTATAATTATCACCAGGATTAACTCGACATCTGCAATTGATAAATTCAACTACCAACGAGATGCCCTGATCAATTGAGCGATTATTTTTTCCACAATAATTCGGTATTTGAATAGTGAACGGTGGAAATAAAAATGACTAGAGTTGAAAAAATTTGAAAGGCTCCTAGTATCGCGCGCTGCTTCTTTAGTGTTCGGGGCTGGGGCAACTTTCTAGTTTAGCTGACGTGTGGTGTGACGCTGCGTGATACCCACACTAACGTCGACTACCACCGTGTGTGTTCATAACGTTGGCTGAGTGTATGCCACAGCGAACGCGTTCTCATCCCTCCTTTTTTTTATATTTCTCAGCGATCTTTCTTTCTCGCTCCTTGCCGCGTGGACTCGTGTGGAGGGAAAACTGGTTCCAGGAGAATAGAGCAACTGCGCTTTATGTGAGGCAACTGAAAATACAGCCTGGCTGTTTGCGTTTGTGTGGGCTCAGTGGGAAAAATTAATTGCACGGCGAACACCCTCGCCGGGGAGGTGAACCTCTTCTGCGTGTGGGCGCTTTTGCTGCTGTGAAGGTTCAGTTCGTGAGGCTCTTGATGGAACCGGGCAGCCGAAAAAGCCGCGGCTACTTGCCCCTTCCCCGCTTTTTGGACGCGGTTGCAATATATATAGACGCGTCATGTGGAATTTCAGCTTTTTTGGAGTCAAACGAAAATTCCTGCCCCGAAAACACGAACAATTGATCAGAAAATCAAGGGAATCGATAAAATAGCCATGGACAATTGCATTTTTTTAATAAATTAGTATAGTTATTGGTGCTAATAAATTAGAAATTTGCTTTCGAATGAGTTCTCTTTTTTCAATTATTATTTCACTATTCTCTTCTTCTAATTTTTCATGTAGTACTATCATCGATTGGAATGCCATCAAAATTTTGCGTATTATTTCGTTCGGTTGAATTATTCTACATTCAGACCCTCTCAAGACTCGAATTTGGTTTCAGTCCGGGTTTAATCAAGGTTCAATCAGGGTTTAATCAGTGCATAGCCGGGATTTAATCAGGGTTTATTCAGGATTTAGCCAGAGTTTAACCCAGGTTCTGTCAGAAGTTAGTCGGGAGCATGAATCAATATGAATAAGTATTCAACGTAATGGACTGGTACCTGAATTTAATAGAGATAGAGATTTTGATATAAAAAGCTCGTGACGATATTGTGTAACTTGATAAGCAATGATGCTGTTCTCAGCATTTTTCAACTTGATTAAGAAGCCATTGAAATATACTTTTCAAGCCCTGATTTAATTGCTATTACTGATGATTCTTTCAGTAATCATGAAAAAACCGATTTTCTCTTTCAAATCGCATAAACAATGTGCTGTAACTCAACAGCGAATTGTGCGAGCCCCATCATATTCTGATAGAATCAAGAAAGTATTGTTATCAATTTTGTAAACCATGACTAATTCCATTGTGATGAGTATTTTTTGAGTGATTGTTGAAAAATCGATTTTTAGAAAAATATGATTTTTGTCGAATCTGAATTTTCTCTAAAAATATAATTTTAATTGGGATCTATGAATAGAGCTTATTAAAATCTATATCGATGAAAAATTCATTCATTCATTTGAAAAAAAAGAACAAAGACTAAATTTTCCGCTCATATTCAGTAATCCTACTACAAAAAAATGAAAACTCAAACATGATCGATTACAAAGCTTCCATTCAGCCCCAAAAAACTTAAAAATTTCAATGATTCTCATTACTCCATGTAAAATAACCTTGAGACACTCGAGAGATACAGAGCCGCTCGAGTGACGGGGTCATCGGGTAGAGCGCAACCGGGGTCCGTCGATAAACTGAAAAAATGTTGAATCTTTTTATTCCTCCTCGACGCTGATAAATAATTGAAAAAAACCACCAAGATCGTCGAGGAATTTCATATACGACGCAGATAAGACTGTTTTACCGACAGTAGCTCGTTACTGCACGGCCCGGCATCTAATCTCTTGTAATTCCGTGCGCGCCCTCTATTTCCTTTTTTTACCTTTCCTCCTTCGCTTTTTATTCCCTCCTATTCCGTTTTTCTTCAACCCTCCTCACTCTCTCGCCCTCTTCTCATTTATATATATATTTTTTCCTCCTTTTCCGTCGCTTTTTCCATCCCCACGTCTCCGTCGTGGCGATCTCGTATCCGCGCTCACGATGAAACCAGAGAGAGGACTGTGCTTTTAC
>NW_021680382.1:151630-157028 GCF_001412515.2 Diachasma alloeum | reverse complement strand
CGTCGGTCGCCCATCGTACTTCCCGCACAGTGGATCTCGTTTGCTGCCTTTCTCATTATACATCCCACTCTCGCTCCCACTCTCCGCCTCCCCCCCCCGGGAGTGTGAGTCGCGCGGAACGCGTTCGCCGGAGAGTGTGAGCGCACTCTCCCTCTCTCCCACTCTCGGGCTCCCACTCAGAGCGCTCATGGCCTCGCTCGAGACAGTACGCGAGGGATGGAAGGCAGCAGGAGTTTCCATAGCAACGCCCCACGAGCCGGCATTACGTTTCCTCTTTGTTCAGCACACGAACTAAATTCTATCCGTCTCGGCTCAACTTGTCTCCTCTCTCTCCCTCACACACGCGCGCACAGAGGGACACACACACACACTTTTTCCCTCGCTATTGCCGTGAGCCCCTGACGCGGCTCAAACTGTACTGGCTGATTCACAGTCCCTCGTTCCAAAGTTCCCCGAAACGAAAACATCGATTCGTTGGTATATATGTGTTATATATGTATTATATATAGGAGTTGGATATCTGTCTTTCTCCCTTTTGCCAATTTTTTACTCGACTTTTTCCCTCTCTCTTTCTTTCTTTCTATCCACTTTACTGTCGTTTCTATCTCGCAATTCTTTGCGATTACGTTTAGTGGGAGAGAGAGAAAGAGAGAGAAAGAGAGAGAGAGAGAGAGAGAGAGAGAGAGAGAGAGAGAGAGAGAGAGAGAGAGAGAGAGAGAGAGAGAGAGAGAGAGAGAGAGAGAGAGAGANTATCCGTCTCGGCTCAACTTGTCTCCTCTCTCTCCCTCACACACGCGCGCACAGAGGGACACACACACACACTTTTTCCCTCGCTATTGCCGTGAGCCCCTGACGCGGCTCAAACTGTACTGGCTGATTCACAGTCCCTCGTTCCAAAGTTCCCCGAAACGAAAACATCGATTCGTTGGTATATATGTGTTATATATGTATTATATATAGGAGTTGGATATCTGTCTTTCTCCCTTTTGCCAATTTTTTACTCGACTTTTTCCCTCTCTCTTTCTTTCTTTCTATCCACTTTACTGTCGTTTCTATCTCGCAATTCTTTGCGATTACGTTTAGTGGGAGAGAGAGAGAGAGAGAGAGAGAGAGAGAGAGAGAGAGAGAGAAAGGTTTGAAAGCTGGGAGAGACAAGAGTCAGCTTTCTTTGTGATTTAAAGTTCATCAACAATTGATGGTTTATTGGAGTTAATAAATTCTGAATGATAATGAAGATTTTTTCTGGTTGACTGCGGGATTAATGGTTTTGAGGGAAAATGGGGGAGAGAAGTCTGGGCTTTTTATGGGGTCGATTGGTGGTTAATGGTTATCGCGAGTTAATTGTGTTGCACGTTGCAAAATCGAGACGCAGGACTTCAGCTGGAGGAATGTGTCACGCGAAAGCATGCTTGTGATGGAATTCGGGGGCAAAACAGCGAGGGCAAATCAAGGATACGATCTGGAGGTGGGAGAGGAGGATCTCGTGAGGACAACGACGAATTTTCGCGGGAGTTACACGGTTGGAAATTTTTCGAAATTTCATGGAACATGGGATAGTTATTCGAGGGAGAGTGACATTGAATCTGATTTAAGGGAAAAATGGCTATGAAATTTTTAGTTTTAGGTAGAATTCAAGGAAATTCATTGGTTTTCAGTGGGAGTGAGGCGGAAATATCACAACTTGATTGAATTTTCAGTGGAACATAAATATTTGGAAACAAAATTACATCATTTTTCAATTTTTCGTAATTTTAATGATTTTTCTGAATTTTCATAGATTAATGGGACTGAAAAATCAAGGATTTTATCAATTTTCAGATCATTCGAACGGAAAAACAATGGAATATTTTTCTTCAATGACAAGATTTCCGGAAATTTCAGTAAAAATTCAGACGATAATTTTTAACAGTGTACTGTTGGAAATTTTTGGATGAAGAAAACTATTAATTTTGGTTTAATTATTCCACGAAAATTAATCGAAATCAGAAAAATTCAGGTAAAAGTCTTGAGAAGGATAGAAATGTCATTTAATTTGAAATCTCATGATTTTTTTATTTCGAATGGAAGCATTGTATTCCTCAAATCCGAAATTTCCATTCTTTTTTGTGTCACGATAAATAATTTTGGTTTGAAAAATTTGAATAATATTATTAGACCATGTCCAGATGTATGTAATAATAATATCTTATGTTGAAAAAATTT
This sequence comes from Diachasma alloeum, assembly GCF_001412515.2. NCBI lineage: Eukaryota > Metazoa > Arthropoda > Insecta > Hymenoptera > Braconidae > Diachasma > Diachasma alloeum. The sequence continues at coordinate 154,826 of NW_021680382.1, read as the reverse complement.
CTATACTCAACTAGAATGTTTCTATTCATATTAACGTTCGTTTCGGATTTATTTCGCGACATCTCAGCGAGAAAAATGTTATTGCGGCAGACATTCAGGATATCCAAGTATCTTTGACAATTTGGTATAGACCACACTATAAATTTTTCAATTAAATTAGGTCAGAAAATTTTGAAAATTCTGAAAATTTTGAATTTTCTCAGTATGAATAAATTTGTTACGATTCCAAACGGATGATTTTTACAGTAGCAAATTGATTATTTCCATTATTTATAGAAAAAACAATTCTCAATCATTCAACTTTGTTTCCATAATTTATTAATTGTTTTCTATTATTTATAGAAAATACTCGTATTTTCAAAAATAGCACTTTTTTAATTATTCCATCAATCTCCCTCCAAAACTAAACTTTCTAATTCATTTCAGATTTTTAAAATGTTTTCTAACAATTCAATATCGAGATTCAAACTCAGGCCCGCAGAGTTTAAATCATAAAATCATCGTAGTGTCCGTAAACTGCGGATCAAACGGGTCTAAAAAGAAAGCTCTGATGTTCTCCTCCAAGACTAAAAAAGCATTCCACTGGAGAAAAAATAGCCGAAGTTCTTAAAACGTGAATAAAAATCCCGAATACGTGCTATAGATTTTCTAAAAGCCACATCCAGGGCTCGTCATCGCACAGGTGATTATCGTTCACCGGGTTCAGGGGATCATGCCTGGCAATTAGACGACTCCCCTGTCCGTCCAGCATAATGCGTGACGAGGACGGCGGGACACAATGGAGTGAGGAAGGAAGAGCGAAGTCGTAAAGCCGCGTTGTTTGAGAGAGCATGGCACGTCACTGATGCCGGTTTTCACCGGTTGATGGCGTCTGAGTAGATTCACCTCTTTCTCCTCATTTTATTCTGTTTCGTATTTACGTTCAATCGCTTCCTCTCACTCACACACTCGCACACTTCATTCTTCTCTCTCCTCGTCCTCCTCCTCTCCCACTGCGGTCAACTTCCATCTTTTTCCGCTCGGTTACTCGCACGTATTCTTCATATCTCTCCATATATCCGTCTCTCCCACCTCCTCGCGCCACGACATTTTCCTTTTCCATCGAAATCGACTGGCATGCACCGCCGATACGTTATCTAGAGATGCGCGGGAAAAATACGAGAGCCCAGAAAATGTTACTCTTCCTCCACCCACCAACGACTTCACGAATTCGAAGGAAGAATCGCGGCGAAATTATTTTTTTATTTTCAACTAGTTGGTGAATTCCAACAACTAATTGTTGAAGTTCAAAAACTAGTTGTTAAATTTCACCAACTAGTTGTTCAAATTCACCAACTAATTGTTGAAATTCACCAATTAGTTGTTGAAATTCAACAGCGAGTTGTTAAATTTCAGCAACTAATTTGTTGAAATTTGTTTGTTGAACTAGTTTGTTAAAATTCGCCAACGAATTGTTGAAATTCGATAACTAATTGTTGAAATTCACCAATTAGTTGTTGAAATACAAGAACTAGTTGATAAAATTCATTTTTTTCAACAACTAGTTGCTGAAATTCACCAAATAATTTCTTCCCGTAAAATTTGCTCTTTTGACCACCATTGCCACACACTATTAGAAAATTACTTTTGAAATTTCAAGTGGAAAAGTTTAAAATTTTTAACAACAACAAAGTTACATGAAACGTCTGTACATTTCCTCATTGACGAATCAGTTAATTTCTTGAATATTCAAGTGCTTCTCTATTTCCAGATCCATACGGCACTGAAAGAAGTTAAAAATTGGGAAAATTCATCCAACAACTTTTTTGGATTCTCAATCTACTTAAAATTCAGTTCCATCTAATATTTAATTTCCACAATGAGTTTGAAAATTCAAGCTTTTATTGAAATATTAACGATTGTTTAACCCGAAAAACCCAATTTTTCTGAATTTTCAACATGAATGACAAATATTATGAACATTTTCCCCTGAAATTAGATTCAACCTCGCAACCTAGAGAATTCATATGAAGCTGTGACTGAAATTTCAAGTGAAAAAGCTTGAAATTTTTAACAACGACAAAGTTCCATGAAATTTCCGCAAATTTCTTCACTGACGAATCAGTAAATTTTTTGCATATATTCAAGTATTCTCAAGTAAAATTGAGGAAATTCATGCAACAATTTTTCTGAATTCTCAATCTATTTGAAATTCAATTGCCTCTAATGTTTAATTTTCGCAAGGAGTTTGAGAATTCATACTTTTATTGAAATATCACCGATCGCTTTACACGAAAAGCCCAATTTTCCTGAATTTTCAACCTCACAATTGATAATTCCGACGCCACCGTGCCCGCAACTTCCCGAAATATCTACCCCCACAACCCCAAAGATTGACAATTAAAATACTCCCCCAACCTCAAGTTCTCACCTCCACAAATCATTTTTAAAAAAGCCGAAGGAATGATAAAAAGAGCAGGAGAGAGAAGATTGAGTCCCAAGGAGGAAGAGGATATATATAACGTCCGAGCGTGTCCGTGTGAAACTGGTTTGGAAGGATGTGACGCACACACACACACAGGCACACTGTTAAGTACACCTTGAACATTCCGTTCTCTGCCTGAGAAAGAAAAACGATACAGCAAAGTTATCTATAAAAGAGAAAACGAACAATCAAAGAGAAAAGGGAAAAAAGTCGAAATTATCAAATTCAATTCAGCCTCTGAATCAATAGAAAAATCCCTCTCATCCCTTCTTTCTGTTGACGATTGTCCAAAGGGAGAGGCGAGGGGGTGGGGGTAACAATGACGTATTAATAGATAATTTCTTGAATGTCTAAACTGACGAGGAGTGAAATTCGAGCGTCGGTAATGGCATAAGCGTATACACGCTATGTGGAACTCATGATATATCCAACTCATTCGAGAATACAGTGCTACAGAGGGGATAGCAGAGTCCGTGTATCCACGTATATGTACGTGAGCTACATTTATGTGCACATAGGGGGGAGGGGAGTGTACATGTACATAGAGCACGCCATAGTTCAGCGGAGTATGCAGGAGAATGGGTGGAGGGTGGCGGAGGGAGGAGAGCAGAGAGAGAGAGAGAGAGAGAGAGGGGGGGGAGAGAGGGAGAGAAGTGGAAACACGAGGGGGTAACGCTGGGTGGATGGCAGGAGGGTGGAGTGAGAATTGGAGGGTGGCTGGGGGCGGGGGTG
>NW_021680382.1:143451-151543 GCF_001412515.2 Diachasma alloeum | reverse complement strand
GGGGGGGGGGATTGGGGATGGCGCCCGTTCGATAGCGAGCGCACGTGGTCTGTACTTCGTGGAGCCGCCGTTGTGGCGCCAGGGTCCCATTAAACCCCCCGCTCACCCCCCACGCAACGACCGCTCGCTTCGCTGATCTCTCCATCGACTGCTACCAAATTCGGAGGAAAAAACAACGGAGAATACGTGGGGAAAACCATTGCAGGGAGATCTTTGTGAGAGAGTGGTTTTTGGGTGAATTCCAGGGGAGGGCGATGGAGGGTTTGGGGGGAGGGACTTGGTCACGGAAATTTGAAGGGGTTTTGGCAATGGGAATTCAGAATTTCGGGGGAATATCCGGGGGAAGTGGGAATTTCAGTTTATTTTTGTCGGGGGAATTGATGGGAATGGGGAAAATGAAGAGGCATCTTCCCTGAATTCCAGTTTCCTCTGAATTTTTTAGGGAATTCCCTTAAAAATTCTTGAAATTCCACGAATTTCGAATTCAAGAGAATTACTTGAATTATCAGGGAATTCACTTGAATTTTCAGGGACTTTATTTGAATTTTCAGATAAACATGAAATTCTAAATTTAAATCAACATTTTCTCCCCAAATCGAATTGAAGGTCTTGTTCCGGAAAATTCAGTGAAGTTTTTTTTAACAGTAAACTTAAAATTTTTCCACCACATTTGCCGGTAAGGGTGGAAATTTCTACTAAATAAAATAGGATTTTGTCATTGAAAATTTAGAATTTCATGGAAAAATCAGTGGGAACTGCAAATTTTAGTTTAGTTATTCCGGGAAAATTAATAAAAAATCAGGAAAACTCAGGAAAACCTCTTTATGAACTTCAAACTACTCTGAATTTTCAGGGAATTCCTTAAAAAATTCTTGTAATTCTGAAAATTTTAAAGGAATCTCCGGAAAATTCAAGGAAATTTGGCAGTGAATATTCATTTTCACTTGAAAATTCATCAACTTGTGCAATTTCCGTCTTTCTACCGCTACAAAATTGAAATCTTGAATTTTCAGAAAAACTTGAATCGAATTCAAGGTCTTTTTCCGGAAAATTCAGCCACATTTTTAAAAAATGTACACTGTTAACAATTTTCCACCGCAATTTTCGGTAAGGGTCTTGAAAATTCCTAGCTAGTAACATGTCCATTAGACTTGTCCTTGAAAATTCATAATTTCGTGGGAAAATATGTGAAAGCTGCAAATTTTAGTTTCTTTTTTGAGAAAATTATTGAAAAATCAGAAAAATTCATAAAAACCTCTCCTTGAACTCCAGATTCCTCTGAATTTTCAAGAAATGCCTTCAAAAATTCCTCGAATTCTCAGAAATGTGAAGTAATTCCCTGAAAAATTCAAGGAAATTCGGTAGGAAATATTCATTTTCACTTGAAAATTCCTGTAAACCATGAAATTTCCGAATTCACAAAAACTGAATTCCAAAACCGAATTTTAAAAAACCGAATTCCAGGTTTTTTTCCGAAAAATTCATCCAAATTTCCTCAACACCGCATCATCTGCTGTAAGGATCACTGATTTTGACCATTTTGTTGGGATTCACTGACAATGAGAATTGTTATTGATCCATGGGAAAGTATTCCAGGAAAATTCCATGCCGATTCAGCGTTCCCGGTAGCGGGTGATGATTGCATAAGTCGATTGAACAACAACGAAAAAATTATGACTAAAAAAAATCAACGATGCAGTATCGCGAGAATCAAGTTTTCTCTGGGAAGAACACCACCAACACTGGGGAAAATCTTACGTGTTGCAGGGGGTGGAGAGTCCCCATTGGCACGCCTGTGGCATTCAAATACATAAGCAAAGGTACATGTGCCGCACGAACAGATGCGTTATATCTCGGAAATTCTTGCGCAAGTTCTCCTGACTTATAAGCGGGGAGGTAGTTCTCGAAACTATACACACCTCGACGAATGACTCCTCTATATGTGGGTATTTACATTTGCATTTATAGGTGGAATACACGCGACTGTTTAGTACGTAATCGCGTGCTGCCACCTGTACAGGAATGCAAAGACTCCGCTCCCAGTTAATCATTTTTTTCCCGAGGAAAATCGAAATCCGAGGGAAATTTCGAAGGGTTTTCAATGAAATTTTTGCGCTGGGCGAGCGCTTTTCGGGGCGAGATGTGGCTTGAGCCAAGACGAATGTTTTCGGTGACTTCTGCAAATTATTACAGTCAAAACATTAAAACCCCACCACTGGGTTTCGCCGTCTCGCTCTCACCTACACGTGTCGTCGACAAATTTCCATATGATAAACGCGCCTTCTCCACTTCCCTCACCCCGTCTTCGCAGTAATGTACACATATACATGTCGCCCCCGCGTGTGTTATCTGTCGCACATCGCTGGTAGATAGCGGTGCCACCTGTGTATAAACCTGAGAATTTGTTTTTCGACGTGAAACATCAAAACTATCGGTGTGGACACAAAAGATTATGGAAAATGAGAAATTAGGTAACAGGTGAAGTACAGGTAGTTGTCCTATATCTTCGCAAACATGCGATCAATGGGAAGGGGAGAATGGAATTTTCAATGGGGATATTACCTGACAATTTTGGATTTGTTTAAGTCGATTATTCGTGGGAAATTGTGTCTAAATTCGAAGGAAAACTCGCGTATTGTTTTTTTAATTGAATAATAATTGTGAAATGATGTGAGGCAAGTACGAAGGGTAGGGATGTGTGACGTCATTGAAAATTTTGATTTTTCTAAAATGAATGAAATGATTAAATTATGGATTTTCTCGAGTCTTGAGCTTGTCGACGTCGGAATAATTCAGCTGCGAAGTGGTAAAAGGAGGAGTCAATTTTGACTATTAACCAGTTTTCAATCAATATCTCGGAATCTAAGGGAGATAGCGAAATTTTCGTAATTACATTTGTTGTAGCACTCAATCGGCTCCACAAAAAAGATTATAACGAAAATTTCGCTATCTCCCTTAGATTCCGAGATATTGATTGAAAACTGGTCAATAGTCAAAATTAACTTATCTCCTTTTACCACTTCGCTACTCAATTAATCTGAATAATTTTTTCTGAATTTGAATCTCGATATTGAACCGTTAGAAAACATTTTTAAAGTCTAAAAAAAAAATTGAACGAGTACTTTGGATGAAAGATTGATGAAATAATTTAAAATTTTCAGTGTTTCAAAATAACAAGCATTTTTCATAAATAATTTATAAACAATCAATTCGAGTTCGGGGGGAACCACAGCCCCCGTTTGGCCTACACTGTTAAAATTTTTCGTCTGAATTTTTCGTCTCGAATTCCTGAAATTTTTATCGTGCTCACGTTCCTCTGAAATTTCAGGAAATCTCGTCATTAAAAAATCAGAATTTCGTGGAAAAATCAAACAGAACTGTAAATTTCCGTTCCATTTGACACTGAATATTCATATTAGATTGAAAATTCAAATAAATTACGGAATTCTCGTCTTTATACCGCTTAAAATTCTTGAATTTCCCTGAATTTCCAGTGAAACCTGAAATGTCATTTTCTTCCAACAGTGTCCGCCTCGTCTGTTTCCGTTATTTATTATCTCCCAAACAGTGTAGTCCATCTACCTATCATTTCTTTAATACAAGATCTATACGCGCGCTCCCGCGCGCGTTGATCTAATTCATTTGTTGAAATGAAGAAATGGAATTCATTGAATTTTATTTTCTCATGAATACCTTATAAATATTGATAATGAATCAAAGAGAATTCGACTAATGATTGAAGTGAATAGCGAAGTAGAGTAAAAAAATCTATAAAGAATTTTTCATTTTCAATTAACTATCTTCAATTTTTTAAAATAATCGGTCTCTATAAAAGGACAGAATTTATTAATTTCACCGAAATAATAAATAATAATAATAATAATGTGTATATATATATATATATACACACATGTGAAATACATATATATGACGTGAAAAAAAAATTTACCCCTGAAGAATTTGAAATTATGTGACTGAAGAATTTGAAAATGCCGCGTGTTTTTTTTGTGAATAACTTCGTGTCACATATTGACCAATCAGAATTAAGGATTAGCGGTCAGGCAGTTTCGAGATATTTCGATATAAAACAACTTCACGTTTCTTTCGTCTTTAGTAATAGGACCCGGGGACCATCATAAACATCACCCCCGCAAAGCCCGCGGAAAACCTCAAGAAAACCGCATTCTCCCCGGAAAACCCGTAAACCTAAAAATTCCAGAAATATCCCCATCGCCGCGAGCCTCCACAATTATTTATGCAAACCCACCGGCAACTAAATCGACGTGCGACCGAGGCAGCCGTCCGTCATCGTTGCATCGACACGGACGACTGACTGACGAAGGTCGGAAACATTGTAGTAACACGTAACCGTTTGCCGGCTGTACAACATCAATCGGTTAAACCCGAATCGAGGGGAATCGAAGGAGAGAAAAACCGAACGGACACAAATGGCACGAGGGGGCGCGTGCCACAACTAAAACCCAGAAGTAGTGGGAAAAGAGTAAGTTATGCGAGGCACGTGATCCCCCACAGATCCGTCTCTGTCCAGTGGTAAAAGTGTGGCGCTTCTCTCATTTTTTTCCCTTCCTCTCCTTCTCCCCCGGCCACTGACGGTTCTTCATGTCTGTGACTTTGTGAATAAAAAAGGTGGGAAAAGAAGAAAAAAAAACTGCGGGAGAATATGTGCAGAGAGCAACACACAGCACTCTCCGAGTGGAGTTTTCTCTCAGTCCGCTTCCACCCATACGTGTGAGGCAGATTGATGTGTCCTACAAGCTGCACTCGTTTTTGCGTGTCTTCACAGCTGATATTTACCCCGACGTACGCATCAGTCAGATAGAAAGAGTACACACTGGTAAATTGTGTTTACCCACACGACTATTGACTCGTACACAATTTTACGCATATTTACGTTCGTTAAACTCGGTTAACCACGTGTATTCTTTTTCCCCCCGTCCCTGGTCGTCTTGTTTCTCCTTTTTCCAATTGTACATCACCTGTTGTCACTTTTATGGATAAATAACCTCGTTCATTCGTGCTCGGGGCTCTGCATCACAATGGCAATGGAAAAAAAGTGTCTTTTCAATATCGATGATACGAAAATCCATGGGAAATATTGGGCGGGGGCGGCATTGAATAGGGATGACACGGGGAATACCCGGTGTGTGCCTTTCCAACCAGACTCCTCTCACTGCCTCTGGGATACTATGTACATCTGATCGTCGATATCGTCAGCTGTTGCTTCACTGTCTCAAAATGCTCGCGTGTCGCATGTGTCTAACTGGGTAAAACCCACGTGGATTTAGCCGGCTCACATTATGCTTGGCTACTGTACAGGGTTGACCAAAAGTGATCTTGCATACACGGAGAGAAATATTCAAGAAAAATTACGGAACATTTCACGTAATCCGCAAGCGAGAATCGTTTTCAGTGAATTTCTATAGGAATATAAGAGAATAAATCTGAAACGTTCAGTAAATTTTCGGGTCTGTCACCGAAAAAACACGAAAAAGTCACGTAATTTTTCTGGAAGTTGTAAAATCTAACAGAAACTTCAAGACTTATTATGCCTCAGAACATGAAAATTCTTGGATGTTCAAGAATTTTTACGAAAAGTTCCGGAAAAATTAGTGAATGTGTTGTTAAAATCTCCCTCTCACGGTGACTCATGGCTAGCCGTGAGGCGTCGGACAGACGAGTAATTTTTACGGAACAGATCGTAGAATTTACGTGACGATTGACACTTTTTATTGAATTTTACTTCCCTCCCAGATTACGTTTCGAAACGTAACGCCTTTTTTCTGGTAATTTTTATTGAATATTTCTCTCCGTGTATCGGGAGGGTAGTTTGAGGAATTATTTACACTGCTGGAATGTTGTGGGATTGAATTTAATGCACGGTGAGAATTTTTCTAAAAATATTCTAGTACACTGGTAGACTGATTCATTTGTTCCAAACGAGATTCATTAACTATTAACGAATGGTAGAGTTGAATGCATTAAAAAATTTGAGAAAAAAAATTACCTGAAATTTCTGCATTTCTATCAAATTTCAAAGAATAATTGAAGTGAAACTCAATTTTAGTTGATTTCTCCACGAAATGTACAATTTCCAATAGCAAAACTCCTCAAAATATCAGTCGAACCATGAAAAACACGAAAATCCAGTGCCAAATTACCCCAAATTTCCAATTAATTAAAAATTCCAAAATAAATTTACCGACTTCTGATTTTTCATCGATTTTAATAAAATAATTCCACTAAAATTTACATTTTCCATTGATTTTTCTCTGAACTTCAAAATTTTCAATAAGAATCCCTCAAAATTTCAGTACATTTCACAATAATGTGAAGAAGATTCTCACGAGTTGTACCGGAAATATCCAAAAATGTTGAGCAATTCCCCCGACTATTCCCGTTTCCCGTGGATCTTCAACGGGCCTTGACCCCACCTCCCCTCAGATTAAAGACGAGTGTTCAGAATCTTAAAAGCTCACCCATAACAATTACGAGATAATATTCAAGTATTAACGCCGTAAACAGTGATTTAACGACTGTTTACACTTTTATGCAGATAAAAATTCCGTGACACGTGAGGAATGCAAATAAAATTGGTTTCAGTTACCCTTCCATTACTCCTAGTGGTATCGTCCAACGTTTGAAAGCAGATTCACGTGTTTCGATGTATTTAAGTCGCTCGAAAGCCTTTCGTGTGCAACTTAATAAACAAACTGAATCTAAACGCGAGTGCACGTGAGTTGCACATCGTCACCCCAGTGTGCCTCGTCTGTCTCATTTTACCCGACACTGACAATCATATGCAGTGTACAGGGTGTTCCAAAACGGGTCTCACATATCGTGAGACTAGTTCGGGGGAATTATTTGGAGACGAGAACTGGAATGAAATTTTTGTCTTCGACGCTGTTTAAGCTTAAGACGTCAAGATTGTAATCGAAAAGTCTATTTGAAAATTTAGATCTGTGGAAAATACGGGGACAATCGTAAGAAGCTATACCTTAAGGATATCCAAGCATCTTTAACAATTGGTACGACCCACACTATAGATTCCACCACTTCCCGCCCCAAATTTATCAATTCAGTAGCGAAGTGGTAAACCGGTTTAAGTCGACTCATCTCCCAGTTGAGTTTTCGAGGAATATTTCCGAATCTAAGGGAGATAGCGAAATTTTCGTGATTACATTTGTTGTAGCTCTCAATCGGCTCTACAAAAAAGATTATAACAAAACTTTTGCTATCTCCCTTAGATTCCGAGATATTCATTGAAAACTGGTCAATAGTCAAAATTAACTTAAACCGCTTTACCACTTCGCTACTGAATTAAATTGCGTGAAAGAAAAATCATGAGAATTCAGCTTATTTCGAGGAGCTGAAATCGCTTAATTCTAAGAGTAGCTACCCCTCAATAAATCAAAAAAAAAATAAAATAAAAACACGTCGTAGGTCATGAGGTATCGTATTCCACCTGCGCCAAACGAGGGGGCGCGGGGGCCCGACAACAAGCAAGTTGAAACGACTAAAAGTTGCCATTCTTCACGGACTCGTCGACCGCAACGAGTTGTAGTCACCCGTACTACGACAGGTACCATTATTCCCTCTTTTCATTACCACTCGGGTTGTCCCACGTTCTTTCAGCTAAACGGCGGTAGCCGTGCAAATTAGCCGGTAACCGGTACAAAGAGGGCATCCCACTGTGGTTTCAGTCGTATCACCCGGCGCCTCCAGACGTACTACCAATGCCATTTAACCCCCCCCCCCCCCGCCTATGGGCTAGTTTCATTCAAATAATAAAATGACACATGTTGTCTCGCCGTTCGATCACGCGGTAAATTCGACGCGGCGACATTAAAACATTCAATCTCTCCCTCTCACTCGATTGCACTCACTATTGTCCACCTGATCGTCACGACTGCACGTGGCTCTAGCCGCCAAGTGCGATGAGCGACACTGTTGGTTCGCCTCTTTTTTTTTTATTCATACTTTATTATTCCTTGCAATGTCAGTGACACGTTAAAGAGCAAAATGTACACCCACTCGACGGGTAATCATCGGAGTGATTAATTCAGCGTAATAC
>NW_021680382.1:134189-143281 GCF_001412515.2 Diachasma alloeum | reverse complement strand
GGGGGGGGGCATGGAGGGGGAGAGGGGGGAGACAAATGCAATTTGTAGTATTACCTTTATCGGTCAGTAATACGCTAATGCTTGCGTTAGTGTCGTAATCGTGTGGTTTAGTGAGAGTACGTCAAACCTCGGGTATCACTGGCCTGACGTGTTATCGATGAGAGTTAGGTGGGAGGGGGAGGGGCGGGGGGGTCTGTTGTGTCTTTATTTCCCCCTCACAGTTGGCTGTGTAAACAAAACAGTGTGGATTCATCCACGTGGGTAATTTTCGCGCGTTTTATTTTTTCACGCTGAGTGCATTCATCTACACGGAGAGAAATGTTCAGTAAAAATTACGGAACTCTCACTTCAGTCACCGATTACGGAATGGACTCGGAAAATTTAAGGATGTTCTACACCCTTTCTGCCAAAATTCACGTTTTTTTTATTTTTCTGGCCAACTTGTGATGGAATTGACGTGAAAAAATATAACGTTTTTGCGTTTTGTCATTATTTAATGACTGACGAAATTTTAAGGTGGTGGGAACATTTTCCTGCGTTTTCTCTAAACTTTTAAAAAGAATCACAGAACTGTAGAAAAAACGCATGAAAATTATCGCACCACTACGCAACTTCGTGAGCCATTAAAGAATGATAAACCACAAAATCTTTATATTTTTTTACGTCACTCCCATCGATAATTTGCCAGAAAAATGAAAACAATGTCAATTTTGGCTAAAAGGGTGTCGAACATCCTTAAGTGACGGTATCGTAATTTTTCACATGAGATTCAGATAAAAATTACGGAACGCTCCGGAACGTGACAGTTCCGTAAAATTTGGTATAACCACATTTCGCTCCGGAATTACGGAAAAGATACGTAATTTTTATTGAATATTTCTGTTCGTGTACTTGATGTTTGTACCGTTTTGCTCGGGGGACTGGTGTGGGCGCGCTGGTGTTCGCATGCGGAAATCTTGTATGAGAATTTTTTAGGGGTTTCTCGCTCGTCGGTCGTGTGGTGGGTTTGCATAATCGTCAGGTTCCGCGGTGGGTTGGTAAATTCGGGGGGTGGCATGGTCAGGGTCGCGCGAGGGGAGGGGCTGGGGAGGGGAGGATTTTTTGAGAGGAAAAATTGAAATTTCGGCTGGAGATTTGAGAGGAAGTCCTGAAATTTCAGGGTTCAGTGAGAGTTCTAGGGAATTTAGAATTTTTGAACAGCGGGGAGATGAGAATTTCTTAGAAATTCTCAGCTGTTTGGATTTTTAATGAGGTGATGAATATTCAGCGCTGAATTACGATGAATTTTCGGTTTATTGAAGATTCAAGAATATATTTAACAGATTTTTGACATTTGTAGTTGGTAAGGGATTTTCAGGAGTGACGCTGAATGTAATTTAAGGAAGAGAAATCATGAAATTTCAGGTTCTAGTGGAACTTCTAGAAAATTTCAAATTTTTGAACAGCATTGAGGTGAGAATTTGTTAGTCTGCTTGCATTTTCAGTGGAGTAATGAATATTTAGCGCCGAATTACGATGAATTTTTGGTTTATTGAAAATTTAGAAATCCATTTAGCAGTTTTTTACAAATTCTACTCATTAAGAGATTTTTGGAGTGATAATGAATGCAATTTGAGGGAGAAAAATCATGAAATTTCAGTGAAAGTTCGATGAAATTCTAAATTTTTGAAGTACAAGGAGACGAAGATTTTCCAATTTACTTGAATTTTTAATCGAAATATGAATATTTAGTTGCAAATTAGGAATTCTTTTAATTTCTACTAATTTTCATGGAATTGTGAATTTTTAGCAACAAGATTCCCCGAAATTTCAGTAGAAAGAGTTCAAGTCTGAAATTTCACTCTAAAAATTTCCAAATGTTACCGGGATTTCAATCCAAAAATTTTTAACAACGTACTAGAATTTCTCAGAAAAATGACACTATATTCGATTTCGAGTTAATAATCATGAAATTGTTCATTCCTGAAATTTCAATTTTTTTATAAGCAGAAAAACGAGAATTTCTTAAATTGCTGTAATCAATTGAAAATTCCAGAATACATTTACCTGAATTTTCCTAATTTTTATCAATTTTCAATGGACATTAGAATTGAAATCGACAGTCTCCAGTGATTTTTCTATAAAATTCAGAATTTTTAACGACGAAATTTCTCCAAAATTCAGTATAAACGACAATGTCATGAAAATTTCCAAAAAGTTTTCCCAGAATTTTCGTCAAAACGTTAAATTTCGTTTTTTTTTTAATTTCTACTCATTTTCGGGGAATAATTGAACTCAAATTCAGAGATCTCTCATCAGAGATCTCTCATTTTTATAAGCAGAAGAACTAGAATTCCTTGAATTGTTAATATCAAGGGAAAATTATAGAATATATTTACCTAAATTTTACTAATTTTTATCAATTTTCAGAGAATATTTGGAATTAAAATCGTTTCTATCGATTTCTCCATAAAATTGTGAATTTTTAACGACGAAATTTCTTCAAATTTCACTGCAAACAACAATGTGATGAAAATTTCCAAAAAGTTTTTCCAGAACTTCCCTCCGAAATTGTCAAATAGTGTAGGCCTAGGTCAATGGGCGCATGCCGATATTAAATTTCGGTTCATTCATTTATTAGAATTCATGGGATGCGTCACATTGTCTGGCACGCTTCATAAATCCTCAGGTATAGGAAAACGATTACGATGGGGATAGGTCAGTGAGTTCGAAGTGATTTATAAATAAAACAGTAGTAGCTGTTGGATTATCTCGAATAAAAATAAACCAGTTTAGGTTGAGTCAATGAGACAGGTCATTTTTTATTTCTATGGTTTATCGCATTAATCCAACTCCTCTAATCGGGTTTATCGCCTCTTATTCTAATTCATCACTTTTTTACACTCATTTCTTTTTAATTCTTGGCATCGAGATGATCGATAGGCCTCAGGCAGATATCGAACATTGACGCCGAATGAAAACCGTAGTATACTATGATCGAACACGGCAGCTATTAATGAGGGGATTTTATCGGCATTTGTAATCTGTCAGTAGTTCGTTTGTTCATTCATAATTTCGCAATTCATTTCTCTGGAAAATTAACATTCTGTGGCATTTAGGAAGATGAATAAAATTGTGGTTTTGAGAATACAATAAAAATTCAAAACTCACTTTTCAAAATTTTTGACTGAAATTTCCGAATTTTAAGGAATTTTTTCACTGAAAATTCACCATTTGGTACAAAATATTCACATTTTGATCGAAAATTCTACTAAATTTTCATCTCCCTGCTGCTAGAAAATTCGAAATGTCATTGAATTCTCAGAGAAATTTGAAATTTTACAATTTTTTAATACTAATCTCTCCATGATGTTGAAATTTCTCGGGGGATTTCATCGCCATTTTTTCATAAATTAAGGTTCAGTGACATTTACAAAAATGAGAAGAATAATTAAATTGGAAAGGTAATGTTAAACTTTTTGGCTGAAATTTATGAAGCTAAAACTAGCGGAATGTTTTTCAAGTACCAAAAAATTTCTACATGATTAAAAAAATTTTGGTTCTCCCTACATTCGTCTAAATCGATCAATCGCTAGTCTCAGTTTCATCTGAAATTTTCGGTACATTCTTTGGAAATTTTCATCAAGTGACAGTCCCACTGAAATTTCAGTGAGGAAAAATCAATGGCAACTGAAAATTTAATTTCAAATCAGGAAAATTCAGATAAATATACTCTTGAAATTTCAAACAATTGATTCAAACATTTAGTCAATGGCAAATAAAAATTGATTAAAACATTGATTTCAATGGCATTGAATTCTCGATGAAATTCGAAATTTTCCAATTTTTCAAGCGCTAAACCGAATTCAATCCATCCGTTCAAGTTTTCCGTACAATTTCTTCCAAAACTGTTCTTGAAATTTCAATTTTTATCTGGCAGTTTATCCCCACGTGCGCCTCACACGCGACGTTCTCCTGAAACCGTCATACTCCGTGAGTATCTTCTATTTTTCTTTCATTAGAATGAGCAGCGACCACGTGGACTCCGGCTTTTGTCACACCGTGTGGTCGAGACCTAATTTTCATCGCCGACTAAACCGACTCATGTCTGACACACGTCTCGCGAGCCTCCACAGCCTGGTACATTGAAACTGATTGTTCCCCAGAGCATTACCCCATTACTAAACACCTCACCTCCGAAAAATTGAGACTCAAGCTCTGAATCTGAGCCCACCTTAATCGAATAAAAAATGTATTCAAAGTAGTAAAAACATGAGAGGAATTTTAAAAATTAACATCTGAAGTAAACTCAAAATCGAAGTTAATATGAATTAAAACATTCTGGTTGAGCCTGTGCTTAATTGACAGTCTAGTACTATTGATAATAATTGATTGAGAAGTGGCAAAATAACACACTCTTATAAAAAAATTAATTTATTCGAGATTAGGGAGAAGACTAAAATGTAGAATTTTTTTTTTTAAAAAGCAGAAAAAAATTATAAAAATTCTATCGAAATTTTGTAACGAATAATTTATGTTTCTGAGTCTCCCGAACGTTACAGGGATGCTCTAGTCAAGCGAGAGATTATTGTCTTCTGAGAACAGTTATCAGAGAATTTGACGGATTAATTTCTCCCGCTCGTCAAAGTTAGAATTCGTATGAGAAATTATGATGAATAATTTCTTTTCGAGTCTTTAAATTTACTCATCCTCGTTACAGTCAACGACTCACTTGGAGTTTGAATATTCTACTTTAAAGTAGTAAAAACATAACTTAAATTTTGAAGATTAAAATCTGAAATAAATTAAACTAAACAGAAGTTACAATTCTCAATCGGCAGTCGAGGATTATTACTAACAATTAATTTAGAAGTAGAAAAAAAAAGACTCATGACAAACGAATTTCTCGAGTTGAGTAAGACTACTAAAATGTAGAAAAATTCTCGAATAATAACAAAAAATAATAAAAATGCTATCAAAAACAGAGAAATGAGGAATATTTCCGAATTTAAGGGAAATACCGAAATTTTCGTAATCACATTTATTGTAGCTCTCAATCAGCTCTACAAAAAAGCTCATAACAAAAATTTCGCCATCTCCCTCAGATTCCGAGATATTCATTAAAAACTAACGAAGCTGAAACTATCGAAAGATTCGACAGCAGAAGATTTCTCGGGCAAATCTAGGCGTGCACAAATATTTTTAATTAACGTACAAACTCTCTCGCCCTTAAACAACATTTCCACATCCCAGCAAACAGTAGGGGAGGGTGGGATAAAATGGACACTTTAGACTTTTGTTTTAATTACTCATAGCTCAGAGACAAATTTATCAATTGAGCTCAGTTTAGGGTCACCCCAAAGGGAAAGAATTGTTCTTTGCGATGTTCTTGCAAGATTTCAACCCGTCATTAACATTTTCAAAAAAGTCTATCGGATTATGTGTAGGAATACTCAATAAAAACACATTAGTTTTATTCTTCAAAGTAAAACTCTTTAATGATCGCACGCAGAAGGTATATCTTTCTCCAACGAAGTCTCTAGGACGACTAACTAAAAGTCATGAGAGTTTTCACTCTCTGGACCCATTTGACAAAAGGCCCTTGTTTCAATTTTCTTCAGCCTCTCCTTTGTGACTCACCATGAGGACTGTTTTTCTTCACGTCTCTATTTTCTAAGAAAAGCCATAAATGTCACCCTGAGTGTTTGGGTGGAAAAGAGAAAATGTTTAACTAAACTAAGAAATTAATTTTTGTATTCAGGCATGAATTCCAACAAAGTCAAAAGTGTCCATTTTACCCCAACCTCCCCTACGTCGACAATTTGTCGACAAATTGCCGTTGTCCCGTTAAATTTTAGACGCCACTGGCAAAAATTGTTTTCTGGAATGATTATTTGACCCTCCTCCACCCAAATATCCCCACCTAAATTATCCGCTGACGACTATTCTGCCAGTTTCAGCTCCACAATGACATTCCCCCCCTAATTTCCAATTCTCCCAACAAATCATCAACGAGGACTCATTTACCCGGCATTTTAAATGCACCTCCCCGTTACTCATCGACTCACGTGGAGTTAATGCTACTTTAATGAGCGTCTCAACGCTTCCAAAAGGAAGATAAACGAATTGTTGTTGTCGTGGTAACCATGGTGATAAGTGTCCGCTCGATGGTTGGTCAACGGCTAGCACAGGCCCCCCGAGCCCCCTCCCCGGGCCATGATTTCCCCACGACGTTGGATTTCCTCCACAACTGGCCAAGTTAAGAAACCAGCGCTGGCTCAGCCCGTTCCCCCCGCATTCTCGCCGCCATAAAACGTGGATGTACATGTGATATTCGTGAAACGGCACACAACTTCGACCGCCGCCTCTCTCTCTCACCCACCTCCCCGCCCACCCCCTAGGCCAAGGAAACGCGGGATCGCTTCGAATTCGAACAACCGAACACGAGGTTACCACGCGTCAAATCTGACATTCCACCGGGCGCAATGCGCACTATCCTATGACTCCCCAAAACACTTGATCCTGAATGAGACCATTCACTCGCAACTAAAGCCTCAAATCCATTCCTGCACTTTCGTTTACTCCTGCGGACACTCGGGGACTCGGAAAATACTCGAGCGACCGGGGGACGTGTCACGAAATGATTTCAAAATAGTGGAGACGATGGATCAGCGACGGAATGGGCTCGAAAATACCGGGGAAAGGGAAAAATGGAAACACTGTTTCACAGGAGGAGTCACTCGAAGGAGCACTGGAACGAAATAGCCCGGAGGTACACTTGCGCGAGAGCTGTTCTCTGGTCACGAGGAGAACGCAGAGTTCACGCGTGAGGATAACCTCGGTTGTGAGTAAAAAAATTCGCTCGTACTGACGGGAGAATTGGCTAGACCCATGGGATAAATAAATTTGTTTTAAAAAATTTTTTTCCACTGAACTCACCTGACCAACGTCGCACCACATTATTATTTAGCTGGCACTGATGACAGCATCTTGGATCGTTCGTTAACCATACACTGATATTGTTGATTAATCTTGTATGATTGAACTCAAATAACTGACAGTGTCGAGCGAATTGGAACTCCTCACTGGCCGTCAGACGGCGATTTTTCTTTAGCTTTATTCAGATAAATAACAGAATGAAATAGTCACGGTTTCACGGTTACCGCTAAAGCCGCCCACACTGATATTGTCGGGTAACCACTGCGGCACACGATTCACTGGATTGTTGAAAAAAAAAAAATACACAAGTTTCACGGACAAGCGTAGTTGCTGCTGGCTGGCCATGCAAAGCATTACTGAATACTCTGACAACAGACTACGGCGAGTGCCGCCGCTCGGTTTTCCCCCGAGTATTGTCGGCTCTTTCCGCCGACAATCGGCCCACCTGCACTCCGGCACAACGCCACGGGATCTCAGGAGTGTAGCGTGAGGTGGGTGTCGCCCCCCCCCAGTGGTAGGGACATTCGGGGGAAATACAACGGCGAGAGGAGACTGAAATTGAAACCGAGAAATTTCGGACTCGGTCTGTCGCACCGCGACAAGAAATTCATGACTTTTCTTCCCGTTTTTAGGAAATCGTTTTGAATTAATTCAGCGCGGCGAATGAAAAATAATATTTTTTTCTTGTTGAGACGTTGGAGGGGGGAAAAAAATACAACAGCGAAAAACATTGAAGTGGAAACAGAAATTTCAGACTCAGTTTTCTGTCGTACGGGGACAGAAAATTCCTGACGTGTCTTTCCCCGTTTTATGAAATGTTTTGGAATTAAATCAGCGTGGCGAATAAAATTTTTTTTTTCTTATTGGAGGGAATAAAAAAAATTGTGAGAAAGCACTGAATTTTGGACCGAGAAATTTCAGACGCGGTTCCGTCGCACCGCGACAAGAAATTCATGACTTTTTTCCCGTTTTTAGAAAATGGTTTTGGATTAATTTAGAGCTACGATTGAAAAATAATTTTTTTTATGGAGATATTGGAAGGGGTGAAAAAAAATACAACAGCAAAAAACATTGAAATGGAGACAGAGAAATTTCTGACTCAGTTTTCGGTCCCCCGGAGACAGGAAATTCCTGACGTGTTGCTTTTATGAAATGTTTTGGAATGAATTCAGCGCGGCGAATGGAAAATAATTTTTTTTTTTATTGAGATATTGGAGGGAATGAAGAAAAATACAACAGCAAGAAAACATTGAAATGGAGACAGAGATTTCAGATTCAGTTTTCGGTCGCCCGGAGACAGGAAATTCCTGACGTGTTGTTTTTATGAAATGTTTTGGAATTAATTCAGCGCGGCAAATGAAAAATATTTTTTTTTATTGAGACATTGGAAGGGGTAAACAATATAACAGCAGCAAAACGCTGAAATTGAGACCAAGGAATTTCATACTCAGTTCCCTGTCGCCTGGAGACAAGAAATTCCTGACGTATTTTTTCCGTTTGTATGAAATCATTCCGAATGACTAAATGTTTTTCCTCATTGAGACATTGGAGGGAGTGAAAAAAAATATAGCAGCAGCAAAACGCTGAAATTGAGACCGAGAAATTTCTCTCAGTTCACTGTCGCCCGGGACAAGAAATTCCTGACGGATTTTTCCTGTTTTTTATTAAATGTTTTTGAATGAACTCAGCGCGGCGAATAAAAAATAATTTTTTTTTTTATTGAGACATTGGAGGGAATAAAAAAAATATAACAGCAGGAACCGCTGAAATTGGAGACATGAAATTCCCGACGTAATTTTCCCTTCTTTTACGAACTGTTTTCAAAGAAATCGGCAGCGAATGAAAAATAAGTTTTTTCTTATTGAGACACTAGAGAGAGTGAAAAAAAATACAACAACAAGAAAACCCTGAAATCAAGACCTAGGAATTCCGGCCTCAGTTCTCTGTCGCCCGGAGACAAGAAATTCCTGGCGTATTTTTCCCGTTTTCATGAAATGTTTTCGAACGAATCATCACGGCGGATGAAAAATAAAAATTTTTCCTCATTGAGCCACTGGAGGGAGTCAAGAGTGGAATACAGGTGCAATCGTATGAATTGATCATGGGCGAGAGTGAGTGGATTGTTTCACGGAAGAAACTGACATTCTTCAAACAAACTCTCAGGTGGTGGAGGG
>NW_021680382.1:121030-134167 GCF_001412515.2 Diachasma alloeum | reverse complement strand
CGAACTACGAAACGTGCCAGCGGGTCTTGGGGTGGCGGGAGACGCGGAGGAGGGACGGCAAACTGTGTTTCTGAATGAAAACGCCGGAGTAGAATGACCCCGTCTATCATCCGACAGGTCGTAAAATCTTAATGACGTATATGTGGCGTGAAATGCCACCGAATGCGTGGTTATACGTTGGCCGGTGTTGTTGCGCGTGGCCGTCGTTAGACCACACGAGGTGTCCCCCGCATGAAAACACAGCGTCCTTCGGAAGGTCCCCTGTGGGTATACACTTTGCGTTCATTGCCTTTTCCATATTCTTCGTATTGCTCGTTTTCAGGCTTTTTTTCGCGGTCTTTCTTTTTCGCAGTCGCGTGACGGGACGGTATTGCCCAGAGCTTCTGTGTATCTTATTACAGAGCGTTGAAAGTGAATACCTGCAGGCGTTTGCATTTGACACTTTTCGGTCGGCGGAACGGTTTATCTTTACTTGCCATATATCTATCGACCTGAACGTATACTGGGGGAATTTTTTCGATGCAATTGCCGGAATATTTTTGGGAATTTTCAGCAGTTTCACGGCGATTTCAAGGAATTTCGGAGATCGGAAGTCAGGGTTTTATGGGAAAATTTATCGAAGTGGTGGAGTTCAGTTTAATTATTTCAGTAGCGAAGCGGTAAAATAATTTTAGGGTATCCAAGGATCTTTTACAGTTTGGGACAGACCGCAGTATGTATTCAACCGTTTTCAATTGTCCAATTTGTTAATTAAGTTGCGTGAGGAAAATTTGGAAAAAATCATGAATATTCAACGTCATTCGAATTACATTTTTTATAGGAGCATTTTTTTTAACTTTCGTTGTTTGTGGATAAACGTTTATGAATTTATAGATAAATTTCGGAAATTTAATTTTTTAGGCATGAAATCGATTTTTGGTAGAATTTTGATTATCAATAAATTTATTACGATTCCGAACGTATGATTTTTCTGGTGAAAATTTGACTGAAATTTCTGGTAACGTTTTAGAAAATTTTTATTACATTACGGATCCTCTGGAATTTCAAGGAATTTCGCCGTGGAAAATTTAACATTTTACGGGAAAATCAATGGAAATTGTGAATTTCAAAATTTCAATTCAATTATTCCATGAAAGTGAAGAAAAATCAGGAGAATTTGGCTAGATATATTGAAAAATGTTTAATTAATTCAAAATTCAAGTATATTTCAGAATTTTCGTCTTCTTGCTGCTGAAGAATTCGGAATTCCAGCTCGGAATTTAAGCTCTAAATCGAATTCAATACACTATTAAAAATTTATTACTGAACTTTTCAGTTCCCTTCTCGGAAATTTTTATCAAATGACAGTTTCACTGAAATTCCAAGGCATTTCGTCATTGAAACATCATAATTTGATGGAAAAATTAATAGAAATTGTAAATTTCTGTTCAATTATTTCATGAGAATTAATAGAAATCAGGAAAATTCAGATAAATTTATTCTTGAATTTTCGATTGATTGAAAATTCAAGTGAGTTGAAGAACTCTCGTCTTTTTGCTGTTCAACAATTTCCAATTTTAGTGAAATGGGGAATTTCAGTAGGAAAAATTCAATTAAAAGTTTCTTGCTGATATTTCCAGTTCGCTTTTCAAAAATTTATCAAGTGACAGTTTCCCTGAAATTCCAAAGTACTTCATCATTTAAATTTCATAATTTAATGACAAAAATCAAAAGAAACTGTTAATTTCAGTTCAATTATTCACGAAAATTAATAGAAATTAGGAAAATTAAAGCAGATGTAGCCTTGAATTTCTAATGAATCAAAAAAACGAATTAAAAAATTTACGTCTCGCTGTTTTTTCTAAATTTCTTTTTCATTAATTAAATAAACGAATTAAAAATCCATTTTGATTGATAATTTAAGCAAGCTGAAAAATTGCGGTCTTCATGCAGCTTAAAAATGTTCAATTCCACAGAATCTTCACTGAAATCTGGAAATTCACTACATCCCCCCTTCCCCCAACGAATTAAATATCTCCTGAAAATTCATAGTCAACTGTCCCTGAGAGTAAAAATTTTTGTAAACACGACATTAATTCTTTTTCGCCTATACAGAGCACGCGTCAATTTCCACGTGAATACGCACGTGTAATCTTAACGGGTGATCGTAAACAGATTTTAACGAGCCGATTAAATCCCCCAAAGTTAATAAATTATCGATACCACCAGCTGAGCGCTGGGTGGACACTGTTTGTGAAAAAAAAAGGAGAGGAGGCGTCAAGCTACTTTTCGTCTTTACTATATACACGCTGAAAGAGGTAAATTATAGCTCTACTCATCGCACAAGACGATCCCTCGGTCCACAATATAATTTATAACTTTTGGAGAGAGAGAAAATGGTTATTGAGATGCACCGCAAATACTGGATGGGAGAATAAGTGAGGGGGTGGTCAATAGAGTTATCCACCACAGAGAGGAGGGCTCAATTGGGCCGTTACCGATTTCAAAGGTGGTTGTGGTCGCGTGCCCACTGAGCTTTTTAACAACCTCTTTTCCGACCTTCCTAATTGACGATAATTTGATTTATTGTATTATGGGATTAGCGAGGGATTTTCAGTGTCGTTGAAGAAGTGATGTCATTGGGAGAAATCTCGAGGAGTTCACATCACTTCAGGACGAGTGAAAAAAATTATTTTTCTTTTTTGTTGAGTCTCTGGGATTTATTATAATAACAGAGTGAGACGGATGGTGAGTTTTTATTGAAAATACGACAAAATTGAATTTTCATTTTTGCCATTCTAAGCGATCGTCACATGTTCAGGGACAAGTTAAAGTCTTAAACTCATTGTGGAAATTAAACATCAAATTTAACTGAATTCAATCCAATGGATGAATGGATTTTTTCAATCCATTGAGAATTTTAAACAATATTTGCCTGAATTATAACAACCTCCAATGATTTTCATTCTCATATGGACCTACTAATTATAATTCCATTAAATAATAATTCCAGAAATTAATTGATTTCATGTGAAATCAAATCGATTTTTATTGTTATTGAAAATTTGTAGATTTTTCATTGTAGATTTGGCGAGTAAGATGCTAACAGTGTATGGAGTTGTTATGGAAACACTAAATAATTCTCAATTCGAAACGCGGTAGAAATTTTCTTTCACGATAATTTCATTTATTATATTTTGGAATTAGTGAGGGATTTTTACTGTTGTTAAAGAAGTCGTAATGTTGGTGGGAGATATCTCGAGGTCAGATCATCCAGAGCGAGTGAAAAAAATTCTATTTTTATTATTTTTAACATTAAACAATTCTCAATTCGAAACTCGGTAGACAATCTCTTTGAAAAAAAACAAATTTCCGACCGAAATAACGATAATTATATTTTGAAATTATTTTTGGGATTAGTGGGGGATTTTTACTGTTGTTGAAGAAGTCGTGACGTCGACGGGAGATATCTCGAGGAGTTCAGATCACTCCGGCGCGTGTGCTGTAAAAATAATGAGCATACCGTTAACAGTTCTATGTCAAAGTGCTATAGCACGAGTTCAGCCCCACCACGTGGGATTGACTCTCCGCCTCGTTGATCTTATACCCTGAATATGAAACATTGTTGACTTTTCGGGATTGATTTTTGTAACAGAGTAAAAATGATGAGTAGTTTTTTCTTAATGAGAATTTTTTTTAGATATATGAAAAATTAATTGATAATTTTTCTTGGGAAAACTCATAATTTGAGAGAAGGATTTTTGCTTTTATTGCTCTTAATTTTTTCAAATTCATTTTTTTTCAGTGAGAATGTTTTTTTCAGATATGTGGAAAATTAGATGATAATTTTTCTCGGGACAATTAATAATTTAATCAAAGGAAATTTACTTTCACTGTTTTTAATGTTTTTTAAAATTCGAGTATGAGATGCACTTCAATTTTTGATTGTGGGAATTTTCATTCAATTTGACATCCAATGGTTTACAAAAATGGTTATTCATCTGGGAAATTTGACAGAATTAATTTTTTCATATTAGAAGATTCTTGATATTTCAATGACAGGTTGAATTCTCAAACTCATTATGAAAATTAAACATAACATTTGATTGCATTTCCAAACAATTAAAAATGTTTTATTGTTCGTTTCCCCAAAACCGGTTAAAATGCTAAAAAAAGTCCAGGGCCTCCAATTTTTGAGCTACAAAAGATTTTGTTTTCAAAATTTTCGAAAAAATGTGAGGAACAAGAATTACGAGCCAGTTTTTTGGAATTCGACTTCTACACAGCTGAGTTCATTTTTTCTTTCATATAAAAAAATCCACTATTTGTGTAAAAAAAATATAAAAAAAGCAAATTTAGCTATGTAAGAAGCGAATTAAAAAAAATAGCTCGTAATTGTTATTTCACATATTTTTCCGAAAATTTTGAAAAAAAAACTCCTTCGTAGGTCAAAAATTGGAGGCCCTGAACTGTTTTTGGCGTTTTAAGCGTTTTCGGGCAAACGAACAATGAAAAAAAATTTTTTTTGCACTAATTATTCGTTTTCAGATCTAATCGATCTTCTACGTATGAAATGTCTCACTCCAATAACCCACGACTTTTAAAACTCACGGTAGTCTCCCCATGAAAAACAATTTTCTTTTCTTATTTTATATACTTTTTATTGTCAGTGGGGCCCCGCATATATCTACGAACCAGTGTCCGCCAGTCCAGAAACCCGCCACTGACTCGACCGTGTACTTCCGCCGATGCCAGAGAATAACGTCTCCCCACCACGTCAGAGACTATCGTGGCGCGCTTGCCTTGGCTGACTTGGCGCAGTTGCCAGTGTAAAGCCCCTGCAGCCTAAGAAAATTCATCGAAAACATTTTTATTGCATGACAAGCGGTGCACCAGCGTCACTAAAATTTTTCATTTCGGACTTGTCCTCTTCTTGGCAATCTTATCACAAAAGACCACGCGGTAGTAAACCGGAGGGAAATTGATCATTCTACGGTAGTTTCTTTATGCCGCACGATTGGGGCCTTCTTTTTTTTCGTGCCCACAGCCGCCACCGTGTACTGGTTCGAAGCCGCCGCTGCTGGTGCCCAAGGGAGCGTGCGAGGGCGCGCTTCGAGGCCTTACAATGTATAGATGGAGAAACGGTGGGTGCGAGTGAGACGGAATGAAAAAGCGGGTTTTCTCTTGTCAAAAAATGTTGTCACTCTTTTCTTCGAGTTACGTTATTTTTAATGAAAAACTCGTTAAAAATGGGAAATTTCATCGATTTTGTCATCCTCATCGCGTGAATTCAAGTAATTTATTGACATTACGAGTGAAAATTTGAAATCGATCTAGGTAAATTGGAGGAATAACAGAAAATTGAATGGGACTCCGTGAGACCAACAAAGTTCGGTGAAGAGCTGCGACTGCTCAAAGGTTGAATGAAACTCATTCAAAATGAGAAATTTTATTAATTTTGTCATCTTCATTACGTAAATCCAAGTTTGTTTTTGACATAGCGAGTGAAAAGTTGGAATTGATCGAGGTAAATTGGAGGAATAACAGAAGTTTTTTAGGGGAGAGGGAAGAAAAATCGAGTTGATTTTGAGGGAAATTCCACTTCAGGATTTTTTAAGTGTACGTTATTTCAAATGAAACTCATTCAAAATGGAAAATTTTATTAATTTTGTCATCCTCATCGCGTGAATTTAAGTAATTTATTGACATTACGAGTGAAAATTTGAAATCGATCTAGGTAAATTGGAGGAATAACAGAAGTTTTTTGGGAGAGAGGCAAGGTAAATTGAGAGAATGGGCCACCGTGCGACCAACAACGTTCGGTGAAGAGCTGCGAGTACGCAAGGGTTGAATGAAACTCATTCAAAATGAGAAATTTTTTAAATTTTGTCATTTTTATTACGTAAATCCAAGTTTGTTTTTGATGTAACGAGTGAAAATTTGGAATTGATTTAGGTAAATTGGATTAATAACAGAAGTTTTTTAGGAGAGAGGAAAGAAAAATCGAGTTGATTTTGAGGGAAATTCCACTTCAGGATTTTTGAAGTGTACGTTATTTTGAACGAAATTCATTCAAAATGGGAACTTTCATCAATTTTGGCATCTTCATCACGTAAATCTAAGTAATCTCTATATTATAAAAATCCAAATCGACTTCTGGTGATAATAAATTGGTACTCGAAGTTAAGATTCCACAATTAAAAGTCGCAAGGGTCACGAGGGCCAAAATAATGGTCATGAGGGTCAGAATAAGGGTCACGAGGGTCAGAACAAGGACTATGAGGGTCAGGTTAAGGGTCACAAGGGTCAGGTTAAGGGTCTTGAGGATTAAAACAAGAGTTACGAAAGCCAGAGTCAGGGCCACAAAGGTCATGAAGGGCCATAATAAGGGTTACCAGGTTGAGCATCAGAGTCGCAAGGGTCAAAGTAAGGGTCACAAGGGCCAGAATAAGTGTCATGAGGGTCAGAACAAGAGTCATGAGGGTTAGATTAAGGATTATAAGGGTTAGATTAAGGGTCACAAGGATCAGAATGAAGTTGATGGGAGTCATATGGGGGGGGGGGGTTAGGTCAGGTTAACGGAAGATTAGAATTAGGGTCACGAGGGTCAGAATAAGGGTCAGATTAAGGGTCACAAGGATCATGAGGGGCCAGAATAAGGGTCACCAGTTTCAGCATCAGAGTCACAAGGGTCAAAATAAGGGTCACGAGTGCCAGAATAAGTGTCATGAGGGTCAGAACAAGGGTCATGAGGGTTAGATTAAGGATAACAAGGGTTAGGTTAAGGGTCACAAGGATCAGAATGAGGATGATGGGGGTCCTATGGGGGGTTAGGTCAGGTTAAGGGAAGATTAGAATCAGGGTCACGAGGGTCAGAATAAGTGTCAGATTAAGGGTCACAAGGATCAGAATGAGGATGATGGGGTCATATGGGGGTTGGCGAACGGAGCGAGCAGGGGGTTGATTGATATTATGAGTGAAAATTTAAAATTGATCTGGGTAAATTGGAGAAATAACTCAAGTTTTTTGGGAGAGAGGGAAGAAAAATTGAGTTGATTTTATGGAAAAATTTAACTTCAGAATTTTTGAAGTGTTAGAGCGCGCCGCGTAGGTACTCGATCGCTGATGGAGATCATACTGTTGACTCGGTTACACGCGCAAAGTGAAACTCAACTTTCGGACAATTGAGAACGGGAACATTAATTTTGAGTTGGTTTTTTTCTCTTTTAAAAAAATCAGCTCAGTCTCAGCTCATCACAAAGAGAAATCATTGCTTTTCAATTGAAAAATAAAATTATTCCATTTCATGAACAATTCAACACGTTCTGAATATTTAAAAAAAAAGTCAAGTGTCCGTTTTACTCTATCTTCCTCTACTTAGCAAAAAAATCTCACACTTGGTAATTATCAATGAACAAGTTTCTTGACGCAAATGAGATAGACTTGAGGAAGATTTTTCTCCGGGTGGGAAATGGTCCACCTAATTGGCTCGACTCATTTAGATGTCAATTATAATTAGCGGGAAAAAATAGTATTTGTGGAGAAGTTTCTGATGGCGATCTCTCGAAATGGAAATAATTTGAGGACTCGCTTGACCGGTATGTGCCGAACGATCGCACGAGTAGGAATCGTAAGGGCGCTTCTCTATTTATAATGCCGTACGCCTCTAGATTGTACGAATATATACCGTCCGACGCGCGCAAAAACATTCTCGGTGAATTTCTCACTGCCAATTTGCGGACAAATATTATTCAATTCGTTACATCAGCTTGCAAAATCAATGGATTTTCTTAGTTGAGGATTGAATTTCATTATAAACTAAATTTTATTTCATTGTGGAATGCCCTCCATCTCCTAATGAGAGATAATGATACGATTGCAAAAAAGGTTTTACTTTCAGAGAAAAATTAAAATTCGATTTGAGGGGAAATAAATCGCGAAACATTTTAATTATTTATTTCATTAATCATTTCATTAATTATTTGAATTAGTTCCTATTTACTAATAATGAAGAAAAACATTCTCGGTGAATTTCTCGCTGCCAATTTGCGGACAAATATTATTCAATTCGTAACATCAGCTTGCAAAATCACAGGATTTTCTCACATTTAGTTGAAGATTGAATTTTATTGTAAATTAAATTTTATTTAATTGTGGAATGCCCTCCATCTCCTAATGAGAGATAATGATACGATTGCAAAAAAGGCTTTACTGTCAGAAAAAATTGAAATTCGATTTGAGGGGAAATAAATCCCGAAACATTTTAATTATTTATTTCATTAATCATTTCATTAATTATTTGAATTAGTTCCTATTTACTAATAATGAAGAAAAACATTCTCGGTGAATTTCTCGCTGTCAATTTGCGGACAACTATTATTCAATTCGTAACATCAGCTTGCAAAATCACAGGATTTTCTCACATTTAGTTGAAGATTGAATTTTATTGTAAATTAAATTTTATTTAATTGTGGAATGCCCTCCATCTCCTAATGAGAGATAATGATACGATTGCAAAAAAGGTTTTACTTTCAGAGAAAAATTGAAATTCGATTTGAGGGGAAATAAATCGCGAAATATTTTAATTATTTACTTCATTAATCATTTCATTAATTATTTGAATTAGTTCCTATTTACTAATAATGAAGAAAAACATTCTCGGTGAATTTCTCGCCGTCAATTTGCGGACAAATATTATTCAATTCGTAACATCAGCTTGCAAGATCACAGAATTTTCTTAGTTGAGGATTGAATTTCATTCTAAACTAAATTTTATTTCATTGTGGAATGCCCTCCATCTCCTAATGAGAGATAATGATACGATTGCAAAAAAGGTTTTACTTTCAGAGAAAAATTGAAATTCGATTTGAGGGGAAATAAATCGCGAAATATTTTAATTATTTACTTCATTAATCATTTAATTAATTATTTGAATTAGTTCCTATTTACTAATAATGAAGAAAAACATTCTCGGTGAATTTCTTGCCGTCAATTTGCGGACAAATATTATTCAATTCGTAACATCAGCTTGCCAGATCACAGAATTTTCTTAGTTGAGGATTGAATTTCATTCTAAACTAAATTTTATTTAATTGTGGAATGCCCTCCATCTCCTAATGAGAGATAATGATACGATTGCAAAAAAGGTTTTACTTTCAGAGAAAAATTGAAATTCGATTTGAGGGGAAATAAATCGCGAAATATTTTAATTATTTACTTCATTAATCATTTCATTAATTATTTGAATTAGTTCCTATTTACTAATAATGAAGAAAAACATTCTCGGTGAATTTCTTGCCGTCAATTTGCGGACAAATATTATTCAATTCGTAACATCAGCTTGCAAAATCACAGGATTTTCTCACATTTAGTTGAAGATTGAATTTTAGTGTAAATTAAATTTTATTTAATTGTGGAATGCCCTCCATCTCCTAATGAGAGATAATGATACGATTGCAAACAAGGTTTTACTTTCAGAAAAAATTGAAATTCGATTTGAGGAGAAATAAATCGCGAAACATTTTAAATATTTATTTCATTAATCATTTCATTAATTATTTGGATTAGTACCTATTTACTAACGATTCTCATCTTTAGAAACGTGAAGTTGTTTTATATCGAAATATCTCGATTAAAAATTATTCATTGAGGTTTCACTCTTCATTCTCTTAATTCTCTTCAAGTCATCAATATTTATAAAACATCTATGAGTATACGAAGTTTAATGAATTCGATTTCTTCATTTCCACAACGAATAGATCTAGCACAGGTCTAATTTTATATAATAATTGAGTTGGAATTCCAGATTTTTTTCCATCTAATTATGAATCTTTAATGATGGAATTCTCAAAAATTCCAGTAAAACTGTCACTTGATAAAATTTTCAGCCGAAAATTTCTAACGCTACCGAGCATTTCCTAGATTGCTTTAACAATTAACTATCGATTAATATCATCGGGACGTGAACTCCACCGTGAGGAAATAATGAACGTTTTATCATGATGTGAAACATCACGATAAGGTCACGTCTTTATCAGAGATAACGCAGTAACCCAACTCGGTTATCTATCCGTCATCATACGCAATGGAATGAAATACATTTCTGCATACAAAATACACTAATGAGACATTTATTTCTACTTAACAAGCTGATTCGTTAAGGAGTATTTCGAGGTTCATTTATTGATAATTCATAACACGATTTTTCTTAATTAACTGGGAGTTTCATCCAATTTTTTGAGGATATCCAAGTATCTTTTACAGTTTGGCACAGACCACGGTATAGATTCAACTGTTTTCAATCATCAAATTTGTTAATTAAATTGCGTAAGAAATTTTTTAAAAAAATCATGAATATTCAGCGTCAGTTACATTACATTTTAAACAGAATTATTATTTCTTTAAATCTTTGTTGTTTATAAATAAATAATTTAAATTGTTTAAACTTTCGGAAACTTCATTTTTTTAGGCGTGAAATCGATGTCTGGTAAAATTCTGAAAATTAATCAGTCACGAAGGGGTAAACGTTAAACGTTTCAAGTCGACTCATCTCCCAGTTCAGTTTTTGAGGAATATTTCCGAATCTAAGGGCGATAGCGAAATTTTTGTAACCACATTTGTTGTAGCACTCAATCAGCTTTACAAAAAAGGTCATAACAACAATTTTGCTATCTCCCTTAGATTCCGAGATATTAGCCCGGTGGCCTGGCGTAGTGGTTAAGGCCGTTGCCTCACAACGGATAGGTTCCAGGTTCGATTCCTGGCCGGGTAGAATGGTGAGATCTAACCATTTTTAAAGTCTTGATCAATCGCCATATAGTCTCATCAGACTCGAAGCGATATAAAATAAGCATAAAAAAAAAAAAAAAAAAATTCCGAGATATTCATTGAAAACTGGTCAATAGTAAAAATTGACTTGTACCGTTTTACCACTTCGCTACTGGAATGAATTTGTTACAATTCCGAACAAACGATTTTTATGGTGGAAAATTGATTGTTAATTGATTCTAATTTTTTCATCAATTTTCCTCCAAAAATAAATTTTCTACTTTTTTCAGATTTTTTAGATGTTTTCTAAAGGTTTAATATCGAGATTCAAATTTAGACCTGCAAAGTTCAAATGATAAAATCATTATAAAATGCTCGGAAAGGCAGCCAAAGTACTTGGGATATCTTTAATTATTGAGAAGTATTCATTTGATCCTATTCAACTCTATCATTCATTAATAATTTTACGAATCCCGTTGAATGTGAATGAATGATTCTATTCTATCAATATAAAAGTCGTTCAAAGATCCAAGAGGTGAATAAAACCCCTCGCATACGTCACTCCAGTATCGGAAAAAGTGACACTGAATTCGGTTTAGACGGAAAAAAAATAACAAAATTTTAGATTTTACTGAAAGTCCAAAAAAATTCGAAATTTTGGAGCTGGAGAAAGTCAAGAATCCCTCAACTTTCTTAAATTTTCGATTAAAACATGAATAGTCGGTACTAAATTACGCGGAATTTTCCTGATTTCCTGAATTTTCCTGAAATTTACAGTTTCCATGGATTTTTCTATAAAATTTTGAATTTTCAATGACGAAATTCCCTGAAATGGTGGAATTATCGTGCAATAAAAATTCCCATTAGATATGTTTAAATTTCAGTCAAAAAGGTTTAATGTGGGGCACATGTATCTCAAATCCACCGACTCCTAAAGCAAACAAATTGTATTAATTTCATTCAGTCGCTCATCAAATATCTGGTCAATACCATCAACTTTAAAAAATAATTTACGCCGTGGAAATAAATCCGATTATCATTGGCACATCAACACGTGTTTGAAAATCCATCAGAAAGTGACAGTGGAATTACAGAAACAAAAAATGTAAACATGACCCGTTATCAATGGATTTTCCGAGGCGGAGGCAGCTGAAGTGACAGTTATACGATTTAGCAGTTTGAAAATCTCACCTCTCCCCCTTCACACTCCACCCTGGCTTACAACTCTGACCCATGCGTAGTAGCACTTCAAGTGCAATGTAAACAGAGCGAGAGGGAAAGACTGTTATTTTTTTCTTTCTCCCTTTACGCATGAACGAGCCGAAGAGCAAGTTAAACTCGTGAATGAAATTGTACGAGTTTGACACATTATTCACAAACTCCGCTGTATTAAATACACGATATTCCGAGTACAAACAAAATTAATCGTTTTGTCAGGAAATAAAAATACAAATGGGCGGAGTGGAACGAAGAGAGCGAGAGAGGGAGGAAGAGGGAGGGAGAGAGAGATGGAAAATGTTACGTAGTATTTTTCATCGTAAAAGAGAATGGATTCTAAAAATAGTTGGCACACGCGCCAGTCGATTTATTAATGCCCGATGAGCGTGTGTATCTGGTGAGATTTATAATGCATGAGCACGAACAGCCGTGTGACACTTGATTGGTTAGGAGAGATACACTTGTATAATGTGGACGATTGAATGCCGTGGGACGAGGAGGATTGAGGTAGGTCCGGGGTTATGATCACAGGCATCGGGCCACGGAAAGTGCGAAGCCACTGTGGCCACTTGTTCACGCTTGTTTGTGACACGGCCGCGGAGGGGAGAGGGGGAAGCGGCATCGGGGGACGTTGGCTTCCGTAATTGGTATCTCGGTGAGTCGTTTCACAATGCATCGGTGGATGTGGGGGCTTTCATTGTCGGAGAAATTATTACTTGACGGATTGTTGGTCCCTGGCGGGTTCGATTTTGAGAGATTTCGCGGTGGCTTACACGGAGAGAAATCCTATTTTACTAAAGATGAAAGAAACGTGAAGTTGTTTTATATCGAAATATCTCGAAACTGCCTGACCGCTAATCCTTAATTCTGATTGGTCAATATGTGACACGAAATTATTCACAAAAAAAAAACACGCGGCATTTTCAAAGGCTTCAGTGACATAATTTCAAATTCTTCAGTGGTAATTTTTTTTTTCACGTTATATATATATATAATATACATATTTTACATGTATATATATTATCGGTGAAATTAATAAATTCTGTCCTTTTATGGAGACCGATTATTTTAAAAAATTGAAGATAATTAATTGAAAATGAAAAATTTTTAT
Organism: Diachasma alloeum; assembly: GCF_001412515.2. Classification (NCBI taxonomy): domain Eukaryota; kingdom Metazoa; phylum Arthropoda; class Insecta; order Hymenoptera; family Braconidae; genus Diachasma; species Diachasma alloeum. The sequence continues at coordinate 121,092 of NW_021680382.1, read as the reverse complement.
AGATTCTTTTACTCTACTTCGCTATTCACTTCAATCATTAGTCGAATTCTCTTTGATTCATT
>NW_021680382.1:113850-120930 GCF_001412515.2 Diachasma alloeum | reverse complement strand
CAACCGATTTTCGAAAAAATTCGAAAATTAAAGAAACTAATCGATGAATTAAATTTGAATTAATGGCGATTGATAGGGCTCGACAATACCTACATCTCAAAAATCTAGATTTTTGTGCACAACTTATCCCGATCGTTGATACGCAGGAAAACATGAGGGAAGTATCCGATTAATTTTGAAGGTCGAGTGTTATTCGATGGATTATTTTTTGCAATCGGATCCTTCCCAAACCGACTCATTTTGACTTTCTNATTGGATATTTCCCGATTGTTTTGTTGCGTAGCAACGAGAGGGAGAAGTTTTGCAGATTAAAATTTTTGTGCACAACTTATCCCGATCGTTGATACGCAGGAAAACATGAGGGAAGTGTCCGATTAATTTTGAAGGTCGAGTGTTATTCGACGGATTATTTTTTGCAATCGCATCCTTCCCAAACCGACTCATTTTGACTTTCTTCATGGCTTTCTTTCACTCCACAGGATAATATTTGATAGTTATTTGGTTAGAGAAACAATTGCAGAGCTAGAGGGAAATTATTCAATCAATTCAGACCATTTTTTTAATTATCGTGGGACAACCGATTTTCGAAAAAATTTGAAAATTAAAGAAACTAATCGATGAATTAAATTTGAATTAATGGCGATTGATAGGGCTAAACAATACCTACATTTGAAAAAATTATTATAACGCTTCCATTCAGAAGCAAACAAATACTCAAAGTACGCGGACATCCTCAATCATCAACAAGTGTGAATATTGTTGAATATAATGGCCACGTCTGAGGATAAATTGACTCGCGCTACTGACAAACCTCAAGGCTGCACCACTGGCCAGGTCGTATGTATTCCAAGCACCCAAAGGCGACCCATGCGACTTCTGTGCTCACAAACCAATGTGCGGATGAGGATGCGATATCCCGCCGTCCACAGCACTCGCTCGAAGGCGTTGACTCGCCGGCTCACGCGACACAGCGCTCGGTGCAGTATTATATACAGAAGGCATATCTACATAACTCGAAAGCTAAACTCCACTGGGTCGAAGGTATCTGACTCCCCCAACCCTCCCTGTCCCTTTCCTCTTTTCACGAGTTCTCATCAGCAGCTGTCGCATCTACTTGTTGAATCGAGATTCCAACACTTGGGAATTTTCCGCCTCACCCTCTTAACATGTCTTATAAATTCATTGGTATTTTCATTCATGCCGATAATGAGTGATCGTTCGCCGGGGGAAATTACATCGTTCATTGAAAATTAATGCTCTCGTGAATTAAATTTTCGTCAATGACTGGGACGTCTCTTTGAATGAGTAAAAATATTCAGTTTGAAGCGATCGTTTGAAGCGATTTTGTAGCTCAGAATTGTCAGGAAGTTACGCATAATTTAAAGACGAGAGTATTAGTGAATAATTCTCTGAAATATTCAATACTGTTTTTAATGTTTTATGATTTTTTATTTTTTTCTATTTTTTATTTTTTTTTGTGTGGAAAAATGCATTTTTATGGAACGATCAAGGTTTCAATCCTCTTATTTTTCATGTGGATGGTAATGTATTCATTTCATCTTCACTTTTTTTTCCATTCATCGGGAATTAATGGAGTAGTTAAAGTTATGAATGGAATTATAATTTAATACAATTCAGTAGCGAAGTGGTAAAACGGTTTAAGTCGACCTATCTCCCAGTTGAGTTTTTGAAAAATATTTCCGAATCTAAAGGAGATAGCGAAATTTTCATAACTACATTTGTTGTAGCACTCAATCGACTCTACAAAAAAGGTTATAAGAACAATTTTGCCAACTCCCTTAGATTCTGAGATATTCATTGAAAACTGGTCAATAGTCAAAATTGACTTGTACCGTTTTACCACTTCGCTACTGAATGAATTCTCCCCATTCGCATAAAAAATATCTCTATAAAATAATTAGTGTTTTAATCCTCTCACACGGAGAGAAATATTCAGTAAAAATTACGGAACAATTCACGTAACCCGTAATGGGGAATCGTTTTCCGGCAATTTTTAGAGGAATGGAAGAGAAGAAATCTGCAACGTTCAGTGAATTTTCAGGTTCATTACCGAACAAAGTACGAAATTGTCACGTAATTTTTCTCGAAGAAGTAAAATCTTACAGAAATTTAACGACTTATTGTGCCTCCAAAATCAAAAATTCTTGAACGTTCAACAATTTTTATGAAACTGGTGAGTTATTTTTACGTTCCATTCCGTAAAATTTCTCAATCGTTGGGGAAAAATTACGGAACGACTTGTCCCCACAGCGGTGAGTCATCAGACGGCTGGTTAATTTTTACGGAACAAATTATAGAATTTACGTGGCGATTCGTACAATTTCAGCTCCGACTCACACTTTTTATTGAATTTTACTTCGCTTGCGGATTACATTTCAAAACGTAATTTTTCCTTTTTTTTTCCTGGTAATTTTTATTGAATTTTTCTCTCTGTGCATTCGAATTTGATTCTTCAGAATAAAAGTTCTGCAAAATTTACGCACAGGGGTATCAGCGCATAATTCCCTAAAATGTTCAATGCTATTCTTTGATGTTTTATGAATAAAAAATTCTCCATTCATGTAAAAAAAATATGTCGATAAAATAATTAATGTTTCAATCCTCTCATTCATCAGAGGGATGAAAATCCATTCGTTTTATCTTCAAAGATATCAATTTCTTTTCAATTCAACGTAAATCAATAGAATAATCGAATTCATGAATGGAATTGCAACTTTGTCGTCAATCCTATTGAATTTTTCAACAAAAATTACGTAGTTTCAACGAATTTACTTCTCCAGAATAAAAATTTTCAATAATTTAAGCACAAGAGTATCAGCGATTAATTATAATGCCCTAGAAAAATATTTTCATGAAATAATTCATGTTTCAATCCCCTCATTCATCAGAGGGATGAAAATCCATTCATTTTATCTTCAAAACAGAATTTCAACTTCTTTTCACTTCAACGTAAATAAATTGAAAAGTTGATTTTATAAACGAAATTGCAAATTCGTCGCCAATTCTATTGATTTTTTCAACAAAAATCACAGTTCCAACAAATTTACTTCTGCAGAATAAAAGTTTTCTATAATTTAGGCCCAAGACTATCAGCGAGTATCTATAATTCCCTAGAAAAATATTTTGATGAAATAATTTATGTTTCAATCCCCTCATTCATCAGAGGGATGAAAATTCATTCATTTTATCTTCAAAACAGAATTTCAACTTCTTCTCACTTCAACGTAAATAAATTGAAAAGTTGATTTTATAAATGGAACTGCAACTTCGTCGCCAATTCTATTGATTTTTTCAACAAAAATCACAGTTCCAACAAATTTACTGCTCCAGAATAAAAGTTTTGCATAAGTTAAGCCCAAGACTATCAGCGAATAATAATAATGCTCTAAAAAAATATGTTGATGAAACAATTAATGTTTCGATCCTCTCATTCGTCATAAGGATGACAATCCATTCATTTCATCTTAAAACTAGAATTTCAACTTCAACGTAAATCAATAGAACAGTTGAATTTATGAATGAAATTGCAACTTCGTCAGCGATCCTATTGAATTTTTCAACAAAAATCAGATAACTCCACCGAATCTATTGCCCGAGCCATGAACCTGGCTACTCATGGTATGGCCCATTAATTCATCAAGAAATAAACCAATAAACGTAGAACTGCAGGACAGTAAAACTGAGAGAGAAGTACAGCGAGTAAAGAAACATCCGTGGCACACTTACTCTCGGTGGCCTGAGTCATACAACGAGTGGCACACGAGCGTGCTCACGACACACTTTTGCCGGTACGAATGGCCTGGGCATACCACTCCCACAGTAAACCACTTATCATCAGCGTTATCCTGTGACTTTTGTTTTGTTTTTCAATGTCCATGGACGAAGAAGCTGGGGAGGCCCATAACGATACGAAGGAACAATTTACTTCCTTGATTTCTTCATAACGGGGGAATTATGTGTAGCCATCAAGTGACCCATTTAGGGAGTCGACAAGGCCACGGGGCTTACTCTGGCCCCTCGAGTACTGACGCGTAATCTAGGGGGAATAAACAGGGCCCACGTAACTTCCACGTGAATCTGGTCGGAACAGGGATATTTCTCCATTTTTATTTTGTGAAGAAATCGGCGAAATTTATTGTGTAGAGTGCAAGAAGCTCAATGCGGGAGAGGTATCGTAATTTCATAATTTCATTCATTTGAAGATATCCATGTACTTTGGCTATTTTTTTCCAGTGAAATGCTTTTCTACTTTCTTGACGTTCTTGACGTGCTTTAAGGAACTTCCGCACTAAGTGTGGGAGTAGTAGGAAATGGACTGCAGAGCTGAAATTTTGAGAATATATTCTTTGAGTGATTACAAATATCCTCCCGAAGTCCCAAAACGTTGGACCACGTAGATTGTTGAGGAGAAAATATGAAAAATGTGCCATCAACACAGAGTCTTATGGCACAACTTTCTCAAAAATCACAAAAAAATAATCGACAATGGAATAAAAATCCAAACGCTTCGCGAATAGATCCGCATATATTTCAGGAACATATCCCCACAATTTCATTAGTCGTCACCACAGGGATTATTTGTAATTATTGAAAATGTATGGCATAGTTCGGGATTTTAGTTACGTTAGAGGAAACTGATGGCGGAACATGGCAACGTTGAGGGAGGTTAGAGTGCGCGCGGCGGAGGCCATCGTATGAACTCCGCCAAGGCATATACTATAGATTCTATAGTACAGTACAGGATTCCATCGGGACACAAGAATACCAACTGCGTCGAACAAAAATGCGTGGTTGTCAAATCTCTCATGAAAATTTTTATTTGTTAAAAAATTCGGATAAATAATATTTCGGAATAAAAATTATTTGGAATTGATTAATCACGAATAATAATTGCAAAGAAACCCAAACGACGAAATTTCAATACACCCGTGAACTTTTCATCATTTCATAATTTTTTTTTCAAAGGATACAGCGGAGTGTCGAACCTTTGATATTTTCCCCCACTCCGTAGCCCCAAAATTTACTTTGGAAGTTCCTTAAAAAGAGTCCTCAATAAACTTCACGAACCACCAAAAATCATTCCACAATCCCTCAAAACATGAAGGATTAATGAACAAAGATCTCGAACGCTCTCTTCGCGGTCACTCAAGAAAATGATTTCCATAACCATTAAAAGTCCCACAAAACCTTTCTCATTTCATGCATTAAATTTTACAAACCATTTTCCCACCAAAGATTGCAAATACCCCGTCTATTTTTCCTCATTTCTCCTAGGAAACATTACTCTCCCCACGAACCTTTCACTCGCCCATAAACATTTGACCTTTTTTCCCGGCATCTCCCCAGAGGCCCCCGCCTATCACCCAACTTGCTTTGTTTACCTTTATTCGCCTCCACGCGTACTGCGTGCCGCGAGAATTCTCTCCTCAGCATTGTAGTCGCGTAGTCCTGTGACCTTCGTGCATGTACCCAGTCTCGTGGATACATAAACACGTTTCTGTCGCGACAGTCTGGCAGCCCAAGGCCAAATGTATCCTGCAACATAAACAAGAACAAGGACCAAAATAAAACGACAAATCTCCGAAACAACAGAAGGAATTCACAATCCATCACATGATCGCTTAATCCCGAGGCAGAGGGAATTCTCGATCATGATGATGAGGACAACAGAGCGATGCAACTGCAGTGCGGACTGCTGTGATGCATCTGCCGACAGTAGCATTTGAAAAGTGCTCTCGGATGTATCACATCGTCTCATATACGCATGAAAACACCGGTGTGAGCGACAGAGAGAGACATCAAACACGGATAAACACTTTATAGTACTTGAGAGCCAGCAACAAAGAGGGAGAATAGAAGAGAGAGAAAAAAAAACAGAGGAAAAAAATGCACATGACCACGTGAGGTTTTTGCGCGCGGCATAAACAAGGGCAAAGACCAAAACAAAACAGCAAATCGCCGACAAACAACAGAAGGAATTCATAATCCATCACATGATCGCCTAATCCCGAGGCAGAGGGAATTCTCGATCATGCTGAGGACAACAGTGCGATGCAACTGCAGTGCGGGACTGCTGTGGTGCATCTGCCGACAGTAGCATTTGAGCCAACGAGGGCCGCATAGGACCTTTGAAAAGCGCCCTCGGACGTGTCACATCGTCTCATACACGCATGAAAACACCGGTGTGAGCGACAGAGAGAGACACCAAACACGGATAAACACTTTACAGTGCTGGAGAGCCAGCGGACGCAGCAACAAAGAGGGAGAGTAGGAGAAAGGGAACACAAAAAAAATTACCAGAGGAAAAAAAAGTCTACATGACCACGTGGGATTCTTCCGCGCAGCATCAAAACCACCTGGAGGAAGGAGGCATTGGGGGTGATTCTGGCGCGTTCTGGTCTACAAACGTGGCACCAACTTTTTGACGTTTTTCGCTCGTCCCGCGGAAATATGGAGGTACATCTCACGCCACGTGTGTGAAGAATGCGCCAAGACGCGGTGGACAGCCGGATTGGTCCGTGCCTCTGGCCAATGGGAGACGACTGGGGGAAAATTGAGAGAGATGGAGTCAGGGTGCTCGGTGAGTTTGAGTGAATGCAAGGGTGGGGATGAATTTTTGGTTACGCAGCGCGAGGGAGAGGGCCATTGGGATGGGTGGGTGGCAGGGGGTGGGCGAGGGGAGGGGGAGGTGAGAGAAAACTGGAAGGTGGGAATGAACGGCAGTGCCGTAGAACTGAGGATCTCTCGAGTTTATGGTTTTATATCGATGGCAGAGAATTTTGACTTCACTACGGAAATTTCATCAGGACAAATCGTCTGACTTGATTGAATTATTTTATGCATCATTTCTCTGGCTGATTTTTCAGATGAGGATACAAATTATTGGGAGAGAGGGGTCATTTATATTGGAGTACGTCAGTAAAATAAATAAAAAAGGAGAAGAGAACACGTTTATAGTGTGTGGACTCCCTGGGGACTGCGGACGGGACGAACAAAGGAGGCTTTGAAGGAAGAGGAGAGAGAGAGAGAGAGAAACTCGTTCTGTTTCCCTTCTCGTCT
>NW_021680382.1:106577-113840 GCF_001412515.2 Diachasma alloeum | reverse complement strand
GGGGGGGGGGGGGGGGAAAGAGAAAGAGGGATTTACTGTTCATCTGTTACACTCTGGCATGCTGTTTTATACGCATAGATTTGGGGGGGAGGCACAGTGTCCTCCGAGTCTCGGGGATAGTCTGCTACGTTAGAAGCCCGAGGTTTCCACTTGAGAATTTATCTCCCGCTGCACTTGCTTTAATTTATTTCGTCATCTCTTGAGTTATCAAATTCTGCGTTGAAAAAGAAAAAGGCGCAAATTCCCCTCTGACGTAATGTTTTTTGCCTCAGAATAATTCCCGAGGAAGGAATAATTTTGTATAAAATAATGAAAATAATAATAATTCAAGTCTTTCTCAATTTCTCTGGTCGTCAGGTCTCTCAGATTTTTCCATCTCCCTCGGTTTTTAACATCCCTCTTTATCTCGCGCAGAAGAGGCATCGTTACTGCGAAGCCAGGCCAACACCGCTCTCCTCCTCACTCGCACTCCCCTCTCTCTCTTCATAATATTCTTGGTGAGATATTTCCGAGAGTGGAACTCCGAAGCCCGTCTAACGGACAGAGAAAAAGAGGGAATGCGAAAAGAGTGGGAGAGCTGCAGAGAATACAGGGAAAGGTTAGGACACCAGAGTTGCTCGGTCTTCGTCTTTGGCCATTCCCTTGTTTCCTTCGAGACCCCCCACCGTCGCGGACAGAGTGCTGCGCTCTCGCTCCGATTCACGGGAGAGGGCTCAGCGCTTCTGTCTCCCTCTCATCTCCCACCGCGGCTCGCCTCGCACTCTCGGGCTGGCTCGCTCCACCTCGTGAATTTCCGCATCTCCCGTCCTCTCGTGTCATCTCTCTCGGACTCGTGGCGCCGCACGAACCGAGAGGAGCATTCTCACTCCAGAGTTGAGGGGAGCGAGTTCTAAATTGGGAAAGACTGGAGGGGAAGACTCGAGACAAGGCAACTTCGCCTTTCACCTCGTTCTCTCCCTATAACCATTCGTAAAGACACTTTCGATGTGTGTGTGTGTGTGTGTGTGGTTCCCACACAGGAACGAAGGGACGGATCTGGAGGAGCGAGGGAGAAACGGTGGGAGAGGTGATGCCGACGAAAGAGGGAATCGCTGAAGGCAGAGGGAATTGGGAGTGTGTACTGGCGTGTATATACGTGGGGGTATATAAGTGCTCGCCCACGCTGGGGTTATGTACGTGTAAAATGTCGAGGTGTGCGGGGAATGAGGGGAGAGGGGAGCATCCTGCTGCTCTCGCAAGTTCCTTGACGAGGACTGGGATCAGAATATGACTGGAACGACTGGATATATGTATGAAATTGGGAGGGGGGAGTCTGTTCTGATCCTGCATTCTCTCTGTCCTCATGGTCTGTGGTTCTTGGGAATGTCACACTTCCAGGGTCCGCTTAAACTCGTAATATAGTAGGGAATTGATTGATTAAATAGTATTTTTGGCACTGAGGATATTGTCACCTCGGACCGAAATGTGCCTTTATGGCATCAGGCCCGATAAATCGCGATTCGAACATCGGTTAGATCGCGATTTTCGGGCCCAATGTAAAATATTTTTCATCACGCTGTGCGAAAAAGTAACTTTTTAGGCACGCTTCGCGTGCTTATAACGTCCCTTTTCCACACATTGTGATGAAAAATATCGTTCGATACTCGGGGAAAAAGTTTTTTTTGGCTCGTGGGATTATATCACTCGCCTTCGGCTCGTGCTGTAAACCTTCCACGGGCCAAAACACTCTTTTCCGCACTCGCAACGAAATATACTAATATGTCACACGGCGATAAAAGTATTATATTATCTGATGAATGTGACTTTATATTGTAAACAAAAATATTGTTCGGCACATGTGAGGCGAAAATTTTCAGCTCGTGTGAGTGGAAGCCCTCGGCTTCGCCTCGGGCCGCCAACTTCACACTGGTCACGCTTTCGCCCAACTCGTATCGAAATATACTATTTCATCACGCTGTGACGAACAGTGAACTTTTCGGCACGCTCCGCGTGCCTAAGTCCAATTTCCGCCACATTGTGATGAAAAATATTGTTCGTAACTCGTGAAAAAATGTTTTTTAGCTCGTGGGATTATATCACTCGTCTTCGGCTCGTGATATAAACCTCCCACTCACCACAAAACACTTTTTTGCACTCGTTACGAAATATACTATTTTAGCAATGCTGCTTCATTTCGCGCTGAAAAGTATTTTCGTTTCCTTGTGAACAAAAATAGTTTGTCATGATACAAATGAAAACAAGTGGGAAATTGCTCTTGCATTGTATATAGTATAGTTATTTGTGTTAATAAATTGGCAATATGCTTCCGAATGTTTATTTTGCACATCATTTTCTCCTATCATGTATATTTCATTGTTCATTTCATTTTATTAAATTGAATAAGATTTCTTTGCAACTAATTTTGTCAGATTGTCAACATGGAGAGAAATATTCAATAAAAATGACGTATCTTTTCTTTAATTCCGGAGTGAAATGTGGTTGTAGGAAATTTTACGGAACTATCACGGAACTTTTCCAGAGCGTTCCGTAATTTTTATCTGAATCTCCTGTGAAAAATTACGATACCGTCACTTAAATTTTCTGAGTCGATTCCGTAATCCGTGAGCGAATTGTGAGTTCCGTAATTTTTACTGAACATTTCTCGCCGTGAACTTAGTTGAATGTTATCATTATCGTAATTTTTATTCTATACAACCGAATGTCTTTTTTACGGTTCTATCCCTCCCCTTAGCCCTTCGATAAAATGTTAAGGGAAAAATTATATTTATACATACTTGAATGAATTTGAAACATCACATTTGAAGAAACCATCAGAAAGCTCACTTTCAGGGAAATACATGAAAAATTCGAAATTTTTAACAATCGTCATAAAAATCAAATCAACCAATATAGCTATCGTAATCATCTTTTAATTTCGACTTAATGGCATCCAAACAAACATTTCAAGCTATGATTGAATTCATTTGAAGCATGATATTCAAAGATATCTCCGGAATTCTGATTTTCAAAGAATACAAAATTTTTGAAAATTTTCAAATAAATAAAAATAACGATTATTGCTATCGCCTTCATCTTCGAACTCGGTCAACAGGACATCCAAACAATTTTTTTAACCCATCATTCAATCAATTCAGAACATTTTTTTAGTTATCGTGGGACAACCGGGTTTTGAAAAAATTTCAAAATTGAAAAAACTAATCTATAAATTAAATTTTAATTAATAACGATGGATAGGGCTCAACTGTAGCTAAATTTGAAAAAAAAATTCAATTCCGTCCAGTCATTAGTGAACAGTTGAAGAAAAACTTTGTTACATTCGTGCAAACATATACGGACGAGGTCTAAAAATTGCATTTTCGGACTTTTTGGATCATACTGGATCGATATAACCAAAAAAATCCAAAACTTGTTTTGAACTATTATAAAAGCTTCCATTCGGAAGCAAAAAGTAGTTGTTGACGAGTGTGATGATTACAGGTCGAGCCGAAGGCGAGGTCTGCAATCACACTCGTCAGGAAGTACAATTTTTCATGTGCATCGTACGATATTTCATGATACTGGTGAGAAAAAGGCGGTTCTTCGCGCGCGAAGCGTGCAAAAAAGTGTTGTTTTCACTGGTATCATAAAAGAGATTTAGACACCTGTGCGACAGGGATTTTTAGCCCGTGTGATTGGTAGCCCTCGGCTTCGCCTCGGGCCGACTTCATACTCGTGGCAAAACCGTCACAGTTGTATCGAAAGACAGGTCTATTCCAGCAGGAGTTTACCCTTCGATTTTTGGAGTGGGAGACACGGCTACAAGTCGGAATTGCATGGAGTGGGGGCCCCCAGGAAGTCTAAACTTCTGGTGGATCCCGTATACTAATTTCGACACTAGACCGTGGGGAACTTTTCTTGGCGAATAAGAGGCTATTGGAACTGCTAAATATTTAAACGCCACCTATGAATGGCGGATATTGGGCTGCACACAGACAGTATACAACCCAATTTGGGCTTGTAGCGTGTATATGAGAAACCTAAAATCGTCCATATTGGTGAAAACGAGCGCCGCCATCGGTAATTAGCGGTCCCAATAGGACGAGCTGAAGGCGAGTTCTGTAATCATATGACGCATAAAGTTCTTCACGGCTGTTTATCGATCGATATTTTTTGTCACTCAGTCCGTGAAGCGTTGCCTTAGGGACTGAGTGACAAAAAATATCGCTCGATACGGAGCTGTGAAGAACTTTTCTGCCTCATGTGGCAATTTTTCTTCATGTGTAAAATTTTTCACTTGAAAATGGCACATTTTTGTCACTCAGCCCATAAGGCAATGCTATTTTTTCACGGGCCCCGTGAAAAAATAGTATATTTCGTCATTAGGCCGAAAAAAAATTTTCTGGCGAATATGAGCTCAATCAATCATATGAGCTCAGAAAGTTTTTTTAGGTCGTATGACGAACAATGTTTTTCGTCACTAGGCCACATAAACCGCGATTTTAGAGAGGGGATTTCTATTGGAGTTTTCATACAAACACGGGAAAAATTTCATAACGTGAATAATGAAGAGTAAACAGTTTCAGTGTATTCATCCAACATTCGATATCTCTTATTTATCCCCAAAGTTTTATTCATTGCCATCCTTTTATATTCCACTGATGACCACTAATTGCAAATAATAACCAAAACGATAAAAAATAAATAAAAGAACAACACCGAGCAATCAAACGTTTTTGGGTGAACATCCCAGGAACTATGCATTTAAAGGTGAATGCAAAAACTATTCGATAAAAAAAGAGACAGCAACGAACTCGATAATGAAAAGGCAGAATGGCATTGGAGTGCAGAGCGACTCAAAACATAATAAACAGGGAATTTCTAGGAATATTGTCACATAAACACAGGAAAAAATGAAAAAATTTGTTTAAAAAAATTAAATAAATATGGATTATAATGTAAATAATGAATAGCAAATAGTTTCCGATCCAACATCTCTTACTAATCCCTAAAGTTTTATCCAGAGTCATGTCTTTATATTCCACTAATGACCACTAATTGCAAATAATAACCAACCCGATAAAAAAAATGAAAGAACAACACCGAGCAATCAAACGTTTTTGGGTGAACATCCCAGGAACTATGCATTTAAAGGTGAATACACAAACTATTCGATAAAAAAAGAGACAGCAATGAACTCGATGGTGAAAGAAAGAATGACATTGGAGTGCAGAGCGAGTCAAAACATAATAAACAGGGAATTTCTAGGAATATTGTCATATAAACACAGGAAAAATTGAAAAAATTTGTTAAAAAAAATTAAATAAATATGGATTATAATGTAAATAATGAATAGCAAATAGTTTCAGATCCAACATCTCTTACTAATCCCTAAAGTTTTATCCAGAGTCATGTCTTTATATTCCACTAATGACCACTAATTGCAAATAATAACCAACCCGATAAAAAAAATGAAAGAACAACACCGAGCAATCAAACGTTTTTGGGTGAACATCCCAGGAACTATGCATTTAAAGGTGAATGCAAAAACTATTCGATAAAAAAAGAGACAGCAACGAACTCGATAATGAAAAGGCAGAATGGCATTGGAGTGCAGAGCGACTCAAAACATAATAAACAGGGAATTTCTAGGAATATTGTCACATAAACACAGGAAAAAATGAAAAAATTTGTTTAAAAAAATTAAATAAATATGGATTATAATGTAAATAATGAATAGCAAATAGTTTCCGATCCAACATCTCTTACTAATCCCTAAAGTTTTATCCAGAGTCATCCCTTTATACTCCACTAATGACCACTAATTGCAAATGATAACCAACCCGATAAAAAAAATGAAAGAACAACACCGAGCAATCAAACGTTTTTGGGTGAACATCACAGGAACTATGCATTTAAAGGTGAATACACAAACTATTCGATAAAAAAAGAGACAGCAATGAACTCGATGGTGAAAGAAAGAATGACATTGGAGTGCAGAGCGAGTCAAAACATAATAAACAGGGAATTCCTAGGAATATTGTCATATAAACACAGGAAAAATTTAAAAAATTTGTTAAAAAAAATTAAATAAATATGGATTATAATGTAAATAATGAATAGCAAATAGTTTCAGATCCAACATCTCTTACTAATCCCTAAAGTTTTATCCAGAGTCATGTCTTTATATTCCACTAATGACCACTAATTGCAAATAATAACCAACCCGATAAAAAAAATGAAAGAACAACACCGAGCAATCAAACGTTTTTGGGTGAACATCCCAGGAACTATGCATTTAAAGGTGAACACACAAACTATTCGATAAAAAAAGAGACAGCAATGAACTCGATGGTGAAAGAAAGAATGACATTGGAGTGCAGAGCGAGTCAAAACATAATAAACAGGGAATTTCTAGGAATATTGTCATATAAACACAGGAAAAATTGAAAAAATTTGTTAAAAAAAATTAAATAAATATGGATTATAATGTAAATAATGAATAGCAAATAGTTTCAGATCCAACATCTCTTACTAATCCCTAAAGTTTTATCCAGAGTCATGTCTTTATATTCCACTAATGACCACTAATTGCAAATAATAACCAACCCGATAAAAAAAATGAAAGAACAACACCGAGCAATCAAACGTTTTTGGGTGAACATCCCAGGAACTATGCATTTAAAGGTGAACACACAAACTATTCGATAAAAAAAGAGACAGCAATGAACTCGATGGTGAAAGAAAGAATGACATTGGAGTGCAGAGCGAGCCAAAACATAATAAACAGGGAATTTCTACGAATATTGTCACATAAACACAGGAAAAAATGAAAAAATTTGTTAAAAAAAATTAAATAAATATGGATTATAATGTAAATAATGAATAGCAAATAGTTTCAGATCCAACATCTCTTACTAATCCCTAAAGTTTTATCCAGAGTCATGTCTTTATATTCCACTAATGACCACTAATTGCAAATAATATCCAACCCGATAAAAAAAATGAAAGAACAACACCGAGCAATCAAACGTTTTTGGGTGAACATCCCAGGAACTATGCATTTAAAGGTGTACACACAAACTATCCAAAAAAAAGAGACAGCAATGAACTCGATGGTGAAAGAAAGAATGGCATTGGAGTGCAGAGAGGGCAAAAACAAGATAAAGAGGGGACGATATTAGAGGATGGTGGGTACCAAAAGAAGTGGATACAAAACGAAAACAGGGATGAGCGAGTAAAATGGAATGAGACAGAGAGTGAGAGCGAGCGAGCGGGGGGGGGGGG
>NW_021680382.1:73945-106567 GCF_001412515.2 Diachasma alloeum | reverse complement strand
GGGGGGGGGGGGGGGGGGGGGCAGGAGAGATGGAGTAAAATGATGTAAAAATAACAAATTGAAACTGGTGACCGACGGGACATGGGGTTGGGTAACGAGAGGAAAGAGAAACGCAGTATACGAGGGAGAGTCTGATAACGGAGGGTGTGAGTTGCCAGAGGGGGCGGTGAACGCCAGAGTAAGCGAACGAGGGTGGATGCTAGCGGAGGGTGGCTTCAGAGTGGTGGAAATCAAGTTAGAGTGGGGAGGGGGAGGAGAAATGAAGAGGTACAACGGTGTGTGTGAGCATAACACATCGCTAATTCATGTATGTGTGTGTGTGGTTGTCTATGCGAGGGGCAATGCTCCACTCACACACACATAAAAACACTTACACGTGCACAATGTACACAGAAAAGTACAGACGATTCATATTGCAGTCGGCGGGAGCGTGAAAGCATCAAATACTTGTGTGAGTCATCCTGGTTTCATGTGTGTGTGTATGTGTGTGTGATGTACGCATGTCGGTGTTCGATTCGCGTGGCTCATGGCCGAGGGATTTCACTGTGCAACCGTCAAGCTCTATATATTGTGACCGAGAGATTTCACAATTTTACTATATTCGTCCCTTCGTACACAACTACCACCTCCTCATTTGCCCCCTCCTCGCCCCCCGGCCGCCGCTATTATAGAGCATACAGCGACGTAGTTGTCACAAAGAGTGAGATAACGAATGAGAATATATCGCGCAGATTTGTGTACTACGAGTAACTCGATTCAAAAGGTAACATGAGTATCGTCAAATTTTATATGTCCACTTTGAATTTTTTTGGGGGTTCGTGGTAAGTGGGGGGTATTTGCTGCTGGGGGATATCCCCGGGTTGAGTTGTGACATTGAGGGGTCATTCTTTGGGTCATTACACGGAGAGAAAATTTCAATGAAATTACCAGACAAAAACGTGAACATTAGGTTTCGGAACGTAATCCGCGAGCGAAGTAAAATTCAATAAAAAGTGTGAGTCGGAACTGAAATTGTACGAATCGCCACGTAAATTCTACTTGGTCCGTAAAAATTAACCAGCCGTCTGAGGACTCACTGCTGTGGAGACAACAAGTCGTTCCGTAATTTTTCCCCCACTACTGAGAAATTTTACGAAACGAAACGTAGAAATAACTCACCAGCTTCATAAAAATTGTTGAACGTTCAAGAATTTTTGAATTTTTTGGGGGGTTCGTGGTAAGTCGGGGGGTATTTGCTGCTGGGAGATATCCCCGGGTTGAGTTGTGACATTGAGGGGTCATTCTTTGGGTCATTACACGGAGAGAAAAATCCAATAAAATTACCAGACAAAAACGTGAAAATTAGGTTTCGAAACGTAATCCGCGAGCGAAATAAAATTCAATAAAAAGTGTGAGTCGGAACTGAAATTGTACGAATCGCCACGTAAATTCTACTTGTTCCGTAAAAATTAACCAGCCGTCTGAGGACTCACCGCTGTGGGGATAACAAGTCGTTCCGTAATTTTTCCCCAACGACTGAGGAATTTTACGGAACGAAACGTAGAAATAACTCACCAGCTTCATAAAAATTGTTGAACGTTCAAGAATTTTTGATTTTGGAGGCACAATAAGTCGGCAAGTTTCTGTAAGATTTTACTTCTTCGGGACAAGTGACGTGACAATTTCGTACTTTGTTCGGTGATGAGCCTGAAAATTCACTGAACGTTTCAGATTTCTTCTCTTCTATTCCTATAAAAATTGCCAGAAAACGATTCCCCATTGCGGATTACGTGAATTGTTCCGTAATTTTTACTGAATATTTCTCTTCGTGTACAAAATTGGTGACAATATTGTTGACTCATTTGTTAGAACGTTTGTTTTATGATTGAGATTCATTGAGAATGGAGGTTCGAATCCCCATAGCCAGCAGCTGAAGTAATTTTGATAATGACTTCCCACTTGTGTTCAACACTTTGGATGATGAGGGATATCATGAATGAAGAGCTAACGATTCATAAGAATATCTAGACCCATCAATTATCTCCGTTCTCTACTCTGTGCATTGAATTTCACAGTGAGAATCGATAGAACACGTGGATTCCGAGTGAATAGCCTTTCTGATGTAACCCACGTGTGTGCGGAGGCCGGCGGGTTAGGTTGGATCGTCGTTTAACCCCTAGTAGACATATACACTGACCTTTCAATATCAAAGGAACGGGGGAAAAAAGCAACAGATGCATGCATAAAAAATGGAATAACGCGATGGAGAGTCGATTGACCTCCATCCGATGAATTCCGATATTAAGGTGTTGCGCGTAAAAAGTCAAGCTGATGAAAAAAAATGGGGAAATTCATGGGAGAAATGCCTGAGTATGCTGCATCATTGAGAATTCTTGCGCATTTTTGTTCAGATCTCAGTCTCGAGAAGAAAATCACTAGCGAAGTGGTAAAACGATACAAGTCAATTTTTACTATTGACCAAACTTTCTTTTTGATGATCAAAAACCATTTAAACATTCAGATCCCAGCTGATCCTGATTGGAAGTACTTTTTTTTGACTGAAGTTGCGAAAATATAGGGAGACAGACGAGTGTATATCTATATGGATGAGTGCACCTTGGGGAAGGGTGTAACGATAAATATGACAAATTATAATTTTACGTTCTACTCTGATACCAAGAGGAAGAGGAAAAACTCTGGTTTCGCGGATGGAGAGTTTGTGCGAAGTAAAAGCGGGAAACGAGCGGTCGAGGGGTGGGGAGAGAAGGGTAAAAGCTGTGAGAGTAGAATCACACGTAGATACAGGTTACATCCGAGTTATTCATCCCTCCTGCTGCCCCCTGCCTACCGAGCATCACGTAGATTTAACGATGTTCAGGCGATGACGGAATGTAGGAGGTGTGGCGGAGGGGAATCTACTGTATTCCTGCAGAAAACCAATCCCTGCACACGAAAATTCGGTTCCCTTCAATTAAATAATACGACCATATTCAGATTCTTCTGTAGTCATATAATATTTTTTATAACTATTTAATTTTTTCCTACATCCTACATGCATCAAAAAATTTTTATACGCAATTTCAATAATAAATGGAAAATAATTAATTTGTGTAAAAAAAGTGGCAACGTCGGCCCGACGCCAGTTGTTTTTCCTCAGAGTTGGTCGGCTTGGCATACTCTATGGAGGGTTCTCGCTGTACGTGGTCACACCCATAAACACATGTAAATTTTTTCCATCGATATACGGTTATCCAAAAAATTCATCACTCACGTCGTTATAATTTACTATCGATGAGCAAAATAATAGTAAATGAATTCCAGGATCGCCGTGTGAAGTGAGGACTCACAAATGATTTCCACATGAGAGACATTGCCAGTCATATTCAACTCTACCATTCGTTAATAGTTAACCCTAGACTGGTCACCATGCGAGGGAATTGCCGCTACACGTCGTTTTATTCACCTAGCCATCGACTGGTTGACCGGAAAAATTTGAGAAAAATTGAATTCGTCAATTGAAGTATCTGGAAAATTCTAGTATTTTTTTATCAACAATGTATCCTTAATTCTGGGAGAAAAAAAATTATTTCCAACAGGTGAACAATTTTTTCCCGCGTTAAATGAAATTGCCTGTTGCGCGACGTTGCCGGGAACTCGCTAAACGCGCCCGGGAAGTGTAGAGTGGATTCGGCAACGCTGGAGCCTAAACAACACGGCGGCACTCTCCCGCGAAGGTGACTAAAGTCGCATTTTCCCGTCAGGTGACCAGACTAGGGTTAAATCGTTTGTAATAAATTAATCATTCCATCAGTGTGCATGACCTAAGACCTAATTTTCGGCTCGAAATAACCGCTGAGCAAAAGAAATCCTCTGTAATTGTATCGGTTCTCAACACTCTGTGGCAAAGATCCCATCGAATTGACCACACTGTTGATTTTCGTACTATTCATTAACGACTCGTGTGAAATTTTTCATACTCGTCCTCTGTCATCCCCCCATTGATGGAAACAACAATCGGGCTGTGGGTGTACTGCATCAAACAATTTTACACCGACAGAGTGAGCGATATACGTGATACATTCAGTAATATGAACGAGTATTACACGGACCTATCCAGAAAGCCACCTCGTCACAGTAATATCTCGATAAAATGGATCCACTAAGCGACGCATGCATTTGCAATGTATACACGCATGTACCGAGGGTGTCCCTACCACCCCAGTGGAATAGATACATTATGCCTCGCAAAATGTTTCACCGAGTTTGGAAAGCAACCATTGACGCAGGATTATCCCGCGATGATGAGAATATCCATGGTGAGTGTATATCTATTGAGACGGTTTACCTATGTGTGCTGATGTATTCGACACATTTATTGCCGGTCCAGGAACAGTCACCAGGCATTCGGTTTAATTGAAGGTACACAATGGCTTCAGATAAAAAATATATTGACAATTTCGGGTAATTATCAATCCCTTTATTTTGAACGCATCTATGGTGCTGAATTCAGTGAGAAGGATGTGCTAATTAAGGTATTTCTGGCGGGGCGGGCATGTAGGAGGTGAGACGGAGGGGAATCTATTGTTCTCTCGCAGAAAACCAATCGCTGAACAAAAAACGATATTTCAATTGCAAATTTTCAATCTATTTCGAGCATTTTTGTTCGAAATATTTTTTTAATAACTTTTCAGTTTTTCAATATTATAATGGAGTATTACAATGAAACTTAAAATTGAAACTGTTTTTTCCTCTGCGATCGTCAGTTCAATAATCACAAATCCTCATTTTATAATTCCGTATTCAGATACACTGTATTTGCTGGATTCCATACTCAGCCAGGATCCATCCTCATAGCTTTTTCCTCCGTGGGACGCACTTTGTCGATCGTTCCTCCTCATCCCCTTTCTTCCACATGGCGTACGCGAGACTCTCGGTCGCCTCTCATCCTCTCCACTCCTTCTGCTCCTCATCTCTCATCCTCTCTCGACATTATCCTTCCCTCGCTCAGTGTTTTTTCTCCTCCGTTTTATCCTCCACATTCGCCTCTCCTGAGCAAAATCCACCTCACTCTTCTCCTCTTTCGTGTAGAAAGAAAGAAGGCCATTTGCTTTCTCCTGCCCGTTTTACGAACCCTCTCTGTTGCGTTTTACTTCATTAGGGGATATGAGTTTTTCCATCCGCTCTCGGAGCACGAAGCCCCTTCTACCCGGTGTCTCGCTCCTACGCATGGAAAAATCACAGTCTTGCCGGGGGAGGCATGTCCTGTCCGATGATACCGAGAGCAGCGAATTTTCAGAGTTGCATAGACTGAGAAAAAAATGATAGTTCTCGAACAACACTATTAGAACATTACCCCGTAAATCTCAAGTAAAAAATCAGGCCCGGTCGCGCGCTTCGCGCGCTCCCTCTTTAGGGTATGACCGGTAGGGGTTGGTGGAATTGGATGTGACCCATTACGGGTCGCACCAATAACTTCCCGACCATTTGTTTTTTCTTTCATTAATTTTTTTATTATGTATTTATTCAATCTTTTTCTCACATTTCTCCGAGGAAATACCCATAGAAGACAAGAAAATCCGTGCGCGTGTTTGCACTCACACACACTCCCATGCACACACATCGCCGTATTCCGCATCGAGAAAAGATGTAATTTATCAGAAAAGTAAAATTGTTTCTTGAATGTATATCGATTTCGAAAAAAGCTAGTGAACTGCTGATTAAATGTCTTCCAGTATTCCATGATTTGTGCGTTATATCAAGATTCATCGTTTCTAACAAAAAAAACTTGAAATCGCATCGTTATGCACGGAGAAATGGTCTCGTTTACAAAAAAACGCTAATTTTCGACTTTTTTCCAAATGTTTTTTGGAAAAAACTGGAGAAACGCTGAGACGATCGTCTCCATAATCTAATCAGGTTCAAGTCACATGAAAATACAGCGATTAAAAAAAAAAAGTCAAATCGCATCGTTTGTTCAGGAGGAATCGTGGCACAAAATTTTTGTCACAGACGTACGCACACACATACACACATCCACACATACAGACAGGTACCTGAAAAGGGTCAGAAGTGGTTCCAAAGGTCATGAAACGTGGAGAAATGCTTAAATTTCCACATTCGATTTTCGGGGTCATTACAATAACTTCCTCCCTTCGGGTCGGGAAGTTAAAAATCTTGAAATTTTTAACAATCACTCATTCACAGGAAATTTTCATGTATTTTTTTATTGAAAAATCATTTGAATTGTGGAGGACTCAATGGAATTGCAATTTTCAAGTCCACATGATAATGAACATTCAGATGGACGTGATGTTCATTTTCTCAATGAATTTGGAAATTCTAGATGTCATTGAAATATCAGTTATTATTTCCCCTCATTGAATTGCCACCCAATAGCAATGCAGTATTTGACGTTTTGTGGTGGAATAGGGATGGAATTATTTCGATAATTTTTCGGTAATTTTCAATTCGTTGCACGTTGAATCTATAGTGCGGTCTGTACCAAACTGTAAAATATACTTGGATATCCTTAATACTTGGACATCCCCTGGGTGACGACATTAGCTAATTCTCTCGATCGAGGGAAACCTTCATGGTGAGAAAAATTCTTCCGGGCTAAGACTAATCGAAATTCATTCAATGCATTTTATCCCAGCGTTCGAATATGAAAGTTCTTCAAGATTAATGAGATAATTTTACACGGGAATGTATGTACAATCTTGACTTTGAAATTATACTCCTCATTCGTCCCATGTGTGTCTAAAAATACCGACATTTCAAACATTGAGATCTATAAATAACTTTGACGCTCGCGTATATCATCCGGGGTCGGCTTTTTTGAGAGATTATATTTTCGGCTCGGAACAGCCGAACTTTCTACTCAGTGGAGCTGAGCTCGAAAAAGCGCGCCCATCGATTCTCTTAACGTTTCTCCGGCGCGGGGCACCCGGGTCGTTAGCGCTCCCAGAAAAATCTCAACAAACCCGAAGAGAAAAAAGTGTGAAAGATACTGCGAGGCGGAAAAATTCCTAGAAAAATTCATGTGCTAGCGCCATAAACCTGACACAAGTTGTACTCGTGTGAGATTTATCGGGCAGCAGCATAAAAAATGCCGTGCTATACAGATATACATCAGAAAAGTTATTGTGTAGTATCCAAAAAATGACTGTGCAACACCGGAAACAGTGGGGCAACAACAATTTTTCTGGTGCTACGCAATATTTTCTCTCAGAAAAATAGGCATTGATTTTCAGGGTCATGCACACGGAGAGACATATTCAGTAAAAATTACGGAACTCACAACTCGCTCATCGACTCAGAAAATTTAAGTGACGGTATGGCAATTTTTCACAGGAGATTCAGATAAAAACTACTGAACGCTCTGGAAAAATTCCGTGACAGTTCCGTAAAATTTCCTACAACCACATTATTGAATATTTCTCTCCGTGCACCCACAAAAAAACACGCTTTATTTTGGGAGTTATGATCTCAGATTGAGCCTTTTGAAAGTCTCTTCTTAAGGTTTTTAAATGTATCAAATTAAGGTATTTATGGTGAAATTGCTGATTTTTTTTATACATTCTTTAATTTCTTCAAAACCCGTATGCAAAATTCCAGATAGTCTAAGAGAACGGATGAAACACAGGAATTTTTCTAAAAAATGGATTTTAACCCGAATTCTTCTGGGAATTCGGAAAAAAAATATTAAAAATAGAAAAAAGTCGCCATTTTCCCGAAATTTCGTACTTGGGTGGAGCTTTCATGGAGGAACATAAAAAAAATCCAAGTGGCCTAGGAGAATTGTTTAGAAGGGATATAAGGTTTTTATGACGTGGTTAGGGGGTTCGAAAAAAGTCAAGAAATTGCTGATTTTTTTTATACATTCTTTAATTTTTTCAAAACCCGTATGCAAAATTCCAGATAGTCTAAGAGAACGGATGAAACACAGGAATTTTTCTAAAAAATGGATTTTAACCCGAATTCTTCTGGGAATTCGGAAAAAAAATATTAAAAATAGAAAAAAGTCGCCATTTTCCCGAAATTTCGTACTTGGATGGAGTTTTCATGGAGGACCATAAAAAAAATAATCCAACATGATCCTGAAAATCAATTTACCTTTCCAAAAAATTCCAAAGGAATTTCAGAAATACAGTGTTTTGTTCTTAAAACTCACTGACTAAAATCCGGATACGCAGTATATTTTATCAAAGCTCATGCATCTACGAAATGCTTTCAACATCGATTGGACTCGGTACGCGGTTATTTCCAAAATTTCGGAGCAGGATTGTCACGCAAGGTCATTGTGAAGCCTTTCCCCGTGCTACAGTGAACTGTGCGCATCGTCGCCGAGGGATCGAATCCCACTGCCACGTCGAACCCCTGCGAGTGTCGTACTACGTCTCGTATCCCTCAAATCAGCCCTATAACGCCACGTGTACCCTACTGTTTTATGAAGCTATATATACCCCTTCTGCATTTCTCCCTCCGCTCCATCTACCCGTGGCTTCCCCCGAGGAGTTTTCCTGGAACCCTCACAAAGACTCTTATATAGGTCTCAGAGGAATTTGTATGATAATGTGCTGCTTTCTAATTTCAAAGAATTCTCCAATCATTGCGGATTACTTTTGATTCAACGAAACCAGAAAAATTTCCCTCGTTGAGTGAAGTATTGAATCATCTTCGTGATGAGGTATTTTGAATTGGAAAAAATTATTGATATTTCCAGAAATGTTTTTATTCTTTTTCATCATTTGTGCGTAAAGTGGAATTTTATTTTTTCTTTCCACACATCGTGATTGACCCTTGACTGGTCACCATGCGAGGGAATTGCCGCAAAATATCGTTTTACGGACATTTCGGATCCGGAAACGCTATGCGTGTGCAAAATCTCCTTCTCCCCACATTGCGCTGAAAAATACGGTTCAACACTCGTGGGAAAACTATTCAGAGACCCTTGGGACACCTCCCACGGATAAAAAAAACACTTTTACGTCACTAGGATCGATAAACCGCTATTAAACTCCCTTCGCGGTTAGATCGCGTTTTTCGGGCCTAGTGATATAAAATATTGTATGTTCCACAGCAAGAAAACCATTATCTGAGTCATGTGATTATAATTCTCACCTTCGGCTCTGATTATAGAGTTACATTTGTCGAAAAATAGTTTTTGCCGAGCGAGGCGAGGTTGGAATCGCGGCTTTCGGGCCCAGTGATATAAAATATTGTATGTCCCACAGTAATAAAACTATTATCTGACTCATATGATTATAATTCTCACCTTTGGCTCTGATTATAAAATCACGTTGGTCAGATAATTTTTTTAACCGAGCGAAGCGAGGTTAGAATCACATTTTTCGGGCCTCGTGATATAAAATATTGTATGTTCCACAGCAAGAAAACCATTATCTGAGTCATGTGATTATAATTCTCACCTTCGGCTCTGATTATAGAGTTACATTTATCGAAAAATAGTTTTTGCCGAGCGAGGCGAGCTTGGAATCGCGGCTTTCGGGCCTAGTGATATAAAATATTGTATGTCCTACAGCGATAAAACTATTATCTGACTCATATGATTATAATCCTCGCCGTGGGCTCTGATTATAAAATCACGTTGGTCAGATAATTCTTTTAACCGAGCGAAGCGAGGTTAGAATCTCATTTTTCAGGCCTAGTGATATAAAATATTGTATGTCCTACAGCGATAAAACTATTATCTGACTCATATGATTATAATTCTCACCTTCGGCTCTGATTATAGAGTTACATTTGTCGAAAAATAGTTTTTGCCGAGCGAGGCGAGATTGGAATCGCGGCTTTCGGGCCTAGTGATATAGAATATTGTATGTCCCACAGTAATAAAACTATTATCTGACTCATATGATTATAATTCTCACCTTTGGCTCTGATTATAAAATCACGTTGGTCAGATAATTTTTTTAACCGAGCGAAGCGAGGTTAGAATCACATTTTTCAGGCCTAGTGATATAAAATATTGTATGTTCCACAGCAAGAAAACCATTATCTGAGTCATGTGATTATAATTCTCACCTTCGGCTCTGATTATAGAGTTACATTTGTCGAAAAATAGTTTTTGCCGAGCGAGGCGAGGTTGGAATCGCGGCTTTCGGGCCCAGTGATATAAAATATTGTATGTCCCACAGTAATAAAACTATTATCTGACTCATATGATTATAATTCCCACCTTTGGCTCTGATTATAAAATCACGTTGGTCAGATAATTCTTTTAACCGAGCGAAGCGAGGTTGGAATTGCTTTTTTCGGGCCTAGTGATATAAAATATTGTATGTTCCACAGCAAGAAAACTATTATCTGACTCATATGATTATAACCCTCGCCTCTGGTCCTGATTATAAAATCACATTCGTCAAAAAATACATTCAACCGAGCGAAGCGAGTTTAAAATCGCGTTTTTCGGACGTAGAGACATGAAATGCCGTATGTCACACGGCGCTAAAAGTATTATAAGACTCATATGATTATAATCCTCGCCTTTGGCTCTGATTATAAAGTTACATTCGTCAAAAAATATTGTTAACCGAGCGAAGCGAGTTTAAAATCGCGTTTTTCGGACGTAGTGACATAAAATGCCGTATGTCACACGGCGCTAAAAGTATTATAAGACTCATATGATTATAATCCTCGCCTTTGGCTCTGATTATAAAGTTACATTCGTCAAAAAATATTGTTAACCGAGCGAAGCGAGTTTAAAATCGCGTTTTTCGGACGTAGTGACATAAAATGCCGTATGTCACACGGCGCTAAAAGTATTATAAGACTCATATGATTAGAATCCTCGCCTTTGGCTCTGGTAATAAAGTCACATTCGTCAAAAAATATTGTTAAGCGAGCGAAGCGAGGTTAGAATCACACTTTTCGGGCCTAGTGATATAAAATATTGTATGTCCTACAGCGATAAAACTATTATCTGCCGCATCTGATTATAATCCTCGCCTCTGGCTCTGATTATAAAGTCACATTCGTCACAAAATATTTTCAACCGAGCGAAGCGAGGTTAGAATCACCTTTTTCGGGCCTAGTGATACAAAATATTGTATGTCCTACAGCAATAAAACTATTATCCGCCTCATCTGATAATAATCCTCGCCTCTGGCTCTGATTATAAAATCACATTATAATCAGATATATCATCACAATCATAATTATCATAGCCAGTCAGATAATACTTTTATCGCCTAGTGACATAATACACTCCCACGCACTCGCATCGAAATATGCTACTCTCCACCAATTACCGCATTCCTCAAAACAACGCCATAAATAAAAGCGCCAAAAAATTAACGATCACCACCGGCGACTAACCTCACTTTACCCCCACCACCGGAGCGAGCCTAGCGCCTCGAACCTTCCCAACCAAAAACCATACGGACGTGTGACGTCATCATCCCCTCCCCGCGAAATTTCCTGACAACTTCCATCAAAACGAAGCGATAAAATCGTGCAACTTCCCACGCACCGAGCTTTCTCATTAAAAAAATGGCGGGAATATCTTCGTCGGCCTAGGACCAAAATCGTTATTCATCAATTAAAAATTGTTAATGTCTCCCATGATGGAAAAAAAAATTACAGACGAACAAGTACTGAGAGGGAGAAGCCGAGGGGTTATGTTGAACTTTTGTCCACGTCCCGTACCCATCATCATCGCAGTTTGTTAGATATATACGGGGGAGTATACGGACTCCGATGTTAGGTACGATCGATACCGGCAACCCCTCCCCGCGCTTGATGGGCCGATTTTTTTTCCCGTTCGACCCTCGCGCCTGCGCCCCAACGATCAACGCTCATGTATTCCACAGTCGCCCTCTGCTCCATACCCCACCTCCCCGCCCCCATTCTCATTCCCTCCTGTATTCCCGTCTCTCTGCCCCCCTCGACCCCCTTCCCCTCCCCCGCCCCTCGTCACAGCTACCCCACACATCCGCGCTTCGAACAGTTCGTGGGCCTTCGTTATTGCACCCAGGCGTTTATACATAGGTCCTGCATTTATTATGTATCCACGTTTTCATGTGTCAGATGAAAATTGCGTACATACGCTTCAAGTGCATATGTACCTGCGCTTTAAAATAAATCACCCTGTTACATTCCATAATTTGTGGATTAGCAATTTTTTCCGTCGATTAGTTGTTCTTGATTGATTTTCGATGGACGAATGAGGAGAGGGTTTTAGGATTTAGAGGGAATCGATGGATTTGTGATTAGAGATGTTTCTCTGAAATGAAATCCGTTTTTTGGATTTTGTGAGAATTTCAATTTTGAGGAAATAATAGAATGACGAAATACTTTGAAATTGAAAGAATCTATTTGTTTATGGGTCTTGGAAAAAATACCCTGGATCTTTTGTAAATAAAGCATGGGTAATATCTCGAATCGAAAATGAGAACTCGAACGTGGCGGGTGTCTCGAACGAGTGGCGAAAGGCGGTTTTCATGAGTGCAATCGTCTTGCGTCGAATTTTCATGAAGGCCGCCTAACAAACAAAAGAGAATTGAATACTATTCTCTGAAACATGAATAAACGAATTACAATTGTCCACGTCATTGAGGTCAGAGGAAAATAGAACAATTCTACTTTCTTAATATTGCGTTTACTAAGGTTTTCTTCGAACAAAGTTGATTAGAATTAATAGCTAGAATTATGAGATTATCTCACATTCTTGACGTTAAGGATAGGAGAATCTGAATGCAATATAGTGAAAATGATGATCGATTTTTTCACTTTGAACAAATAATATTAATATCCAAATACAAAATTTCTGATATGAATAAAAAGAAGCTGTGACTCAATATTTCAAATGAAGTTTTAATTTTTAATTTGGTGCTGAAAACACGAGATGACAATATTCTAAGCACGGAGTTATATTGATGAGATGAACAACAGATTAATTGAATTACCGTGTGAACTAACTAAAAATTGATAACAGTGTGGGCACGCACTTTTACCAGAGTATCAACAAACATTGAATTCCAGAAATTCACACTCTAAAGTGTGGTCTAGAGGGAATTGAATTGTAATTATGATTAAAATCATTAATTGCAAATCATTTATTGTAATATGAAAATTTAACAGCTGATAAATTGGGACGTGATTCTCATCGGTCGTATTGCTTTTTGCAGTGAGCATGATTATAAACAATTAATTGAACAAAGGAATATTGAATCAGGGAGAAAGGCATCAATTTCAACTTTTTGATAGAAATCAAGTTATAATTTCTAGATTCTAGAAAGATGCTCATTAGAAACTATTGTTTCTAGAATTTAAAAATTTTTTTCTTGCCCCAGGAAATCAGTGACATGTGACTGATTTTTAGAAATCTGCGCATTCCCACATTGCACTCCATTTCTCTCCCTGTGGAATTGACTTGAACCGTTTGACCACTTCACTACTGATTTGGTGATAGACTCCTAGAAATTAGAGATGGATCCCTCAAAACCAGTGGCATTTTCCTGGAACTTACCAACGATCTAATCGGAAATTAGTGATAATGTCACTCATAGAATTTTACAATTGCTCAATCCCAACTAATTGGGGATAAATTCCTGAAAATCTCTGAAACATCCCTGAAAATTTCCATGTGATGACTCAAAATGATTGAATATTTTCAATCCATTATGTTATGACGCGAGTGATCATCGAAGCCGGGAAGCCTCTGAAGTTTGACAAATACTTTTGTTCCGGACAGAATCGAAAATCGAGGGTCCACGGACGAATGAGCCGAGCTGATGGACATATCCACACAAGTGAGGTTATATTTAGGTGAACTTTGGCATTATTCGGAGTCCGGACGAGCTCGAGTAAACGGATGTTGGAGCGAGCCATCGGGAATTAGCGGAATCCGTATCGAAAGAGAACTTTCTCGCTCGATATTGCTCGGCACATCTGTCACGCTCGATCGATCTATCTCGTATAAATTATATCATCACACTTGACGACACTTTTTCCTCTCTTCTATTATGAGCTCAGCATTATTATGCGAGCAGGTATAACTGGGGGACGAATTCAGGGGAAAATTCATCGGAGTGAATCCAGTGGAGGAGATATTCTAGGTGATTTTTAACCGTAGTTGGTCACCATATGAGAACTTGCGATTGGTCACCTCCGCAGGGAATCGCCGCCGTGTTATTTAGGCCCGAGCGTTGCCGAATTCACTCTATACTGCCCGGGTGCGTTTAGCGAGACTTCGGCAACGTCGCACAACGGGCAATTTCAGTTAACATGGAAAAAAATTGCCCGTCTGTTAGAAATAATTTTTTTTCTTCAGGAATTGTGGATATAAATAATTTTAAAAAATATTCTAATTTTCTAGACCCTTGAATTGACGCATTCCAATTTTTTAGGATTTTTCCGCTCACCCAGTCAATGGTAAGAAAAAAAAATCGACCTTCTGCGGGGTTTCCCTCCTATGATAACCAAACTAGGGTTAATTTTGAAGTCGAAAATTAATGGGGGATGAGGTTATCTGTTGGCTGTCTACACTAGTTGAATTTCAAAAGGATAACTCGTAATTGTTATTGGAACTTCAAGAAATTTTAGAAAAAANTTTCTTGCCCCAGGAAATCAGTGACATGTGACTGATTTTTAGAAATCTGCGCATTCCCACATTGCACTCCATTTCTCTCCCTGTGGAATTGACTTGAACCGTTTGACCACTTCACTACTGATTTGGTGATAGACTCCTAGAAATTAGAGATGGATCCCTCAAAACCAGTGGCATTTTCCTGGAACTTACCAACGATCTAATCGGAAATTAGTGATAATGTCACTCATAGAATTTTACAATTGCTCAATCCCAACTAATTGGGGATAAATTCCTGAAAATCTCTGAAACATCCCTGAAAATTTCCATGTGATGACTCAAAATGATTGAATATTTTCAATCCATTATGTTATGACGCGAGTGATCATCGAAGCCGGGAAGCCTCTGAAGTTTGACAAATACTTTTGTTCCGGACAGAATCGAAAATCGAGGGTCCACGGACGAATGAGCCGAGCTGATGGACACATCCACACAAGTGAGGTTATATTTAGGTGAACTTTGGCATTATTCGGAGTCCGGACGAGCTCGAGTAAACGGATGTTGGAGCGAGCCATCGGGAATTAGCGGAATCCGTATCGAAAGAGAACTTTCTCGCTCGATATTGCTCGGCACATCTGTCACGCTCGATCGATCTATCTCGTATAAATTATATCATCACACTTGACGACACTTTTTCCTCTCTTCTATTATGAGCTCAGCATTATTATGCGAGCAGGTATAACTGGGGGACGAATTCAGGGGAAAATTCATCGGAGTGAATCCAGTGGAGGAGATATTCTAGGTGATTTTTAACCGTAGTTGGTCACCATATGAGAACTTGCGATTGGTCACCTCCGCAGGGAATCGCCGCCGTGTTATTTAGGCCCGAGCGTTGCCGAATTCACTCTATACTGCCCGGGTGCGTTTAGCGAGACTTCGGCAACGTCGCACAACGGGCAATTTCAGTTAACATGGAAAAAAATTGCCCGTCTGTTAGAAATAATTTTTTTTCTTCAGGAATTGTGGATATAAATAATTTTAAAAAATATTCTAATTTTCTAGACCCTTGAATTGACGCATTCCAATTTTTTAGGATTTTTCCGCTCACCCAGTCAATGGTAAGAAAAAAAAATCGACCTTCTGCGGGGTTTCCCTCCTATGATAACCAAACTAGGGTTAATTTTGAAGTCGAAAATTAATGGGGGATGAGGTTATCTGTTGGCTGTCTACACTAGTTGAATTTCAAAAGGATAACTCGTAATTGTTATTGGAACTTCAAGAAATTTTAGAAAAAAGAACGCCTGTAGCTCTAATATTAGAGGCCCTGGATTAACATCAGACAATTTTTCCTCGGCTACAAACCGCGCAGAATAGCAAAAGTATTTTCTTGCTGAATCTACTGTGTGAGTCAAGATGACTCGTTCCCGCAGTAGATACAGCGCGTGAGTCAGACACGGAGGTTGTTATGACACAGCGATACTGAGCCTTGTCGATGCGATCGGGCGGCCCGGTGGTGTTAAAGTCTGAAGGCAATGATGACGCGTTTCTCGTTTCATTCCATTCCACCAGGGAATAAAGAAATGAAATTGATAATTTAAAATTGTATGAAACGAAATCGGGAGAGTGAAATAACACAGCAGCTTCTCCGGTTATTTTTTGACTCTCGGGGAATTCACGAGACAATTCGTCTTCAATTAAATCCAATGATTTGCTCCGGAATTATACGGAATATCGCACAGCGGAGGAGCTCGGCTCATCTTGTTATTACCGTCCATTTTGTTGACAATATAGCGATATGACGTCACGCGGCCTAGTGATAACCCCGCGGTTGCCGAAGAGCGATAGACGAGTTTGTTTCTTTGAATTCTCTACACATTGAGTTTAAAAAAAATCTCGGATCATTGTAGATGAAGTGTGGGGTAATCAGACCAACAGATGAACGGTTAAGGTATTTCGGTTGAAAAGTCAAAATAATAAAAGAAAATTTGGAAAATTCATTGAGAATTCTTTTGGATTTTCTTCAGATTTCAGTTTGAAGAAAAAAAATAATGAAATTTTGAGGAAAACTAGCGGGGAAATTGAAACTATTGAGGAAAAACTAGCTGGTGATAAATCAAATTTTTCTTGAGAACACGTATAAATTTCAGATTTTTTTTCAGATTTCATAAAAAAGTTATTTGAACAAATGATTCGAAAAATTATGAGTTTCGGGGCAATTACGCCCTCACGCTAGAATTTTACTAGCAATCAATTTCATGCCTAAAAAATAAAGTTTCCGAATGTTAGGACAATTTCAATTATTCATTTATAAACAATGAATGTTTAAAAAAATAATAATTCTTTGCAAAATGTAAACTTTTCAATTTTTTTTTCAAAGTTTTAAAATGTTCTCCTTCGCACTCCAACTTTTGAATCTCGATATTCAACCGTTAGAAAACATTTTTTCAATCTGAAAAAAATTACAAAGTTCACTTTTGGAAGAAGATTGATGAAATAATAAAAAAATTGCAATGTTTGACACTAGTATTTTCTATAAATAATTTACCAAGGATCAATTTTCCACTACAAAAATATTGTTTAGAATGGGTACATTTAACAAATAAATAACTGTTTATTAAAGATTTTGGAGTGAAAAAGAGATACAAAAAGGAGTGACGCGTCCGCGAACTAGGAATCAAGATAAAAGAGTAACGAAAAAGAAACAGACGATCGAACAAATACGCAACAAAGTACTTGGATATCCTCAACATGAAAGTTTCCAAGTTATTTTTATTTCTCGGTTTTTCGCTCAAAATCCTCGTTCGCCCTCTAACTTTTGAAAGAATCCAGATGTAAACTTGAAATTTGGCATGAAGTGTCCTCTTATCTGAAAAATGGGATGAATAGAAGGTTAATCCCGGGGACAATCAATTTATTGACTGCAGAAAAGGATAAACACACTCATTAACTATAAAAATTTTCAGTCGCATGCTCACTATCACATGCTCGCCGTTACCTAGATATTTTTTTCAAATTCGAAACGAACGAAGGTGTGTATTGTATTACCACAGCGATAGAGGAATTGAGAGCGCTGCGCAGAAAGGCTGGGTGTAGCAACGTCGTAGTAGCATCGACCTAACCCACTTTGCCGTAGCTCGGCCGAACGCTAGTGACGCCGGCGCTACGGGATTAGAACGCATCTGGCGCCAGAATTCTCTAGTAGATTATTTTTCCAAAGAATTTTCCATGTCGGAAAAGGAGATTTCTCTTAATTACAAATTTCATCTTTCATTCAAGAGAGAATTCCGGGAATGAGTAAATCAAGGAGTTGAACAAACTGTTTGACAGTTAAGGAATAATTTTCACACAATCGAAATTGATTCGAAAATTTCCTCCTCAAAATTATGTGAGAAAACGAAAAAGTGACGTGAAATGCTCTTTTGAAATTTTTTACGTAAAAACTGGAAGAAAATGTGAAACGAAATAGTATATTTCGTAACGAGTGGAAAAAAGTGTTTTTTGGCGAGTGATATAATCCCACGAGCTAAAAAACATTTTTTCACGAGTTACGAACAATATTTTTCATCACAATGTGGCGGAAATTGGACTTTTAGGCACGCGGAGCGTGCCGAAAAGTTCACTTTTCGTCACAGCGTGATGAAAAAATATTTTTTGATGAACGCGGTTTTATAATTCGACCCGAAGACGTGGATTATAATCACCTGAGTCACAAAATGTTTTTATTATCGCGTGATATACAATATTTTATGCCGCAAAGACCAAAAACTACGGTCTAACCAACCAAAAAGAGGTTAGAATTCGTG
The DNA here is from genome assembly GCF_001412515.2 of Diachasma alloeum. NCBI lineage: Eukaryota > Metazoa > Arthropoda > Insecta > Hymenoptera > Braconidae > Diachasma > Diachasma alloeum. Next base: position 88,234 of record NW_021680382.1, on the reverse strand, counting down.
ATTTATCGATCCTAGGCAAATAAAAGTATTTTCTGATGAATGTGATTTATAATTCGACCCGAAGACGTGGATTATAATCACCGAAGTCACAAAATGCTTTTATTATCACGTGATATAGAATATTTTAAGTCCCAAAGACCGAAAGCGACGTTCTAACCGAATAAAATGAGTTTATAATTCGCGATTCATCGGTCCTAAAGACATAAAATGATTATTTTGCGCACTTTAAATTTTCTTTTCTTCGTTGCACTCATCCACTCAACTCGAATTTCTTCATAATTAAGCTGTTCACAATACTCCAATTTGATTGAAATCATTCTTCTCGTGGAATTTTCCCCCCGTAAAAACCTAAACAACTTCAATTTTCAATTCACTGATAGAGAGCCGATGAAATAATAATATCGACGTCAATTGGCTCTCCAATGAAGACCGTAGCAATCGAGCCAATCGCTAATATCGAGAATTTCAATCCATTCCATGTGTATACGTTCAACCACGTGAAAATTGAAAATGCTCAAACACCACTACCACTATTCTCAACAGTCATCAACCCCAGTCCAAAATACTCTATTCCATCGGCGAGAGTACCACACGTTCGAATGAACGATTATGATTTACAATCGCACTCATTCTATTGACTGGACCGCGATTATAATTAATTAAATCAAATCAGATGGGACGTTGGTTATCGAGAATTTTTACGTTCTCGCAGTGTGTTTTTGACAGAATGGCACTAGGAAATTTGATTTCTAGATGAGGATTATTATTCTATTTTTTATGTCAAGAATTATTTGTCCATGAATCATCAAATTTAACTCACCATTTGAGAGCAACGCCGCAGCGGACGTTTTTATAAAATTTTACTTTTTTATTTGAAGTGTCTAGAAAATTATAGTACACTGAGAGAGAAACGACGAAGTTCTCAGACAAGTCTTACTTGTGGCAAGAAAATAGTTTTTGAAAATTATCAAAAAAGGATTTTTTGTGCCAAACATGAAGAGAGTGCGCTGGAATGAAAAATTTTTGTCGCAAAAATAGATTTAGTAGTTCAAAAAAAATTGCGCTCTCTGTACACGCAAGAAATGTCATTTGCAGCATTACTCCTTCGTTATTAATAATAGCGAAAAAAGTACTGAAAAATGAAATTTCTGCGCACGCAGCCCAAACGAGCAGCAACGTCCCAAGCACCGATCGGGTGGGGGTAGCGCGGTCAATTTAAACGTCTCTTGAGAGAGAGCGATGAAGCGTTGTGATTGGAGCTCCCTCGAGCCAGTGGTACCAGCTACTGGTGAAAAAAAAACTACCGACGATGTTGCAACTTTTTCGCATGGATTACTATTTTTTCATTTATTAAAAAAAAAAAACAAATCTGAAAACCATTCAATGCGTGGAACAAATACAAATAAATTTGATTAGCTCCAAAAATAATTTTTAACCGGAGATGCTCCCAAATATTGACTGAATTTTGAATCCCAATGGGAAAATTTTTTTTGTTCATCGATTGGTTTTCTCCCGGAAAACAATAGAAACCCCTCCGCCTCACCTCCTACATTTCCTCCTCGCCGGATTATCCTTAAGTGACGGTATCGTAATTTTTCCCGGAAGATTCAGATAAAAATTACGAAACGCTTCGGAAAAATTCCGTGACAGTTCCCTAAAATTTCCTACAACCACATTTCACTCCGGAATTACGCAAGATACATAATTTTTATTGAATATTTCTCTCCGCGTGAAAATGTTAATACTGTTAAAAATTTCGAGCTTTTTCCCTTCAGTGCAGCATTTTTTCTCTCTGAAAGCCAGAATTTTTTTTCTCTGTGCAGTATCACCAATAATTGGCGGTAGATTCCCGAAAATCAGTGGCATGTCCCTCAAAACATTTTCTTCTCTGCGACAAAAAAATTTTCCAACTGAAATTCGTATTTGAAAACCGATCAAATCACTGACCGTGAGTTGACCTAATCCGAATTTTTCGCCTCGGGAAATGTCTGGCCCCGCAAATGATGACAGCGCCGTGCAGTTTCTGGACAGAATGATCCCGAAAAGGTGGACTAGAGAGCGCTGGTGCTATACATCGTCCTAGAGATGCAAAATGACCGTCATTTTTTAGATCGCGTCATATGACCAAAAAATGACGGTCTTGTGACGGTCATGTGACGCACAAATTTTCCAACTACAAATGATTGTCACAAATCATTTGTAACCAAATTGTTGTCAAACCATCTATACAGTTGCATAATGACGGTCAGAACTAATTTCCAATTTGTGACGGTCATGAATAAAACAAAATAGTTTCATCTATATGGATGGAAAAAAAACGTGATTTCCATTTCAAAATGCGGATTAGGCCAATACAAAAGGAATTCAACTGAAAATTGACCGAGAAAAAAATAAAGTTTCATCTATATAGATGAAAAATGACTGTCATTTTTTCTTGACAAGTTGTGACGGTCACAGAAGGGGGAGGGGGAATTGTGACAGCCGTTATGAACGCCTCGTCATGTGACCGTCAATGACGGGTCATGTGACGCATTTGCATCTCTACATAGTCCGCAGTGGCCCTTCAGCCGAGATGGGATGCGTTTGAATGCGACTGTAAAGGTGGGAGCGCATCCTTTGGAACCGGTCCTCGTGCGTCCGCTCTATACTATGCTCGCCCAGCAGCACCAGCAGCAGCAGCAGCCCCAGAGAAAACTCCGGACTCTGCCGTGTAAAACGATGCGGCATTTGGCCTCGACGTGATCAAGCCACCTCCGTAAATTTTCAGAGTCGAGGTCGTTCGATCCTCACCAATGCACCTTTCAAAATACCCGACAATTGAGAGGAAAAAAANTTTGAAGAGTAATTTTCTAACAGTGTAAATATGGTCTACTGTCAGAAAATTAATCCTGAAATTTCAAGTGAAAATTTTTGAAATTTTCAACAATTCAAATTGAAGCTGAATTCATCATAAAACTTTCCAAATTGTTTTTACTCCCGAGTGGAGGCTCTGTAATCGCTCGAATTTATGTTTCTAATTTTTTNTATGAACGCCTCGTCATGTGACCGTCAATGACGGGTCATGTGACGCATTTGCATCTCTACATAGTCCGCAGTGGCCCTTCAGCCGAGATGGGATGCGTTTGAATGCGACTGTAAAGGTGGGAGCGCATCCTTTGGAACCGGTCCTCGTGCGTCCGCTCTATACTATGCTCGCCCAGCAGCACCAGCAGCAGCAGCAGCCCCAGAGAAAACTCCGGACTCTGCCGTGTAAAACGATGCGGCATTTGGCCTCGACGTGATCAAGCCACCTCCGTAAATTTTCAGAGTCGAGGTCGTTCGATCCTCACCAATGCACCTTTCAAAATACCCGACAATTGAGAGGAAAAAAAGCAACTTCTGCGGCTGATGAAAATCTTTGAGAGAAATAGAGAATGCAAGTAAAATCGAGGAACCGCAACGGGTTTATTAACCCGTGAAGAACATGAATGGTGAAAGAAGTTCACTCTGTTCACGTGCGTGAACGGTGAAAGTCCGTCGCGCTGGTGTAGTTCTCCTGTCGCTCATGAAGCCGGCTTAACGAACCCAGTGGGTTTTTGTGTAACGAAAGTCGATGAAATATCTTAGACCATGAAAAAGAAAATAATCTTTTGCTTTCAGTCGCAATAGGGATACTTCATTGAATCTTTCTATTCTGCATTCGGTAATTTATTTCAAATTGAAGCTGAATTCATCATAAAACTTTCCTATTGTTTTTGCTCCCGAGTGGAGGCTCTGTAATCGCTCGAATTTATGTTTCTAATTTTTTGTGTTAGAGTAACTACACTGTTAGAATTTTTTTGAAACTTTAGTAACAGACGCATTTGAATTTTCAATGTTGTGAACTTGAATTCAATTTCAGAGCAAATTACTCATGGAGTTCCTGATTCATCTTGGAAATTCTATAAAATTAAGTTTGTCGTTATGAATGATCATTGGATTTTTATTGACAATTTGGATTTTCAAACCTGTCGGGGAAATTATGCAATAGGTTTAAAATTCAGAAGAAAAGTTGACGGAATTTTCACGTTTTTCAGTAATTTTCATTGTCGTATGAACCTGAGAAATCCAATTTCATTGAATATTCAGAAACGGAACCCCTGCGTTTATATGAATCTTTAGAATTGTGTTTTCTCCTGAAATTATTATTTTTTATTCATTAAACTACTTCATTGACTCAACAATGCGATAATCGAGTCGATAAAGGAATTTCATAGATAGAAATTAATAATTGTAGGAGAAAACACAATTCTAAGATTTGGTGTAGACAAAGGGGTTCCGTCTCCCCTCAAGGATGTTTAGCCAGCGTCGTTAAATTGTCGGTAAATATTTTTTTTATGTCAAGAAAAATTCTGTAATTTTTTCGGCTGACAGCAGAACAAACAACAGCAGCAGAATAAAACAACTTTTCCAACGTTGAAAAAAAATTAATTGCAATAGTCTCGGCAGAAATGAATAACCCAATTTTTCCTTATGCAGAGGCTCTTATAAAATTTGTGTTCAAATTGATAATTCACCTACTAGAAGACTCCAAAAATAGAAATAAAAATAGAAGGTAATGTGTAAAATCATACTGAATCCAATGGCCAGAGAAAAATCTCGGGTACCCGGGCGAAAAAAGGAAATATTTAAATGATTCTATCCCATATAAGCGCATGTTAGCGCGCGCATCTGGTGTATTTTGTCTATTTCATTCCTAAATAATGAACATGGGTTGGTGGATTGAAATTTGTATCAAAGTCAAGAGAATACCTTCATCTCTCAGTTAAAAAAAAATCAATTTCTCTCAAATACTTGCGACTTTGGATAAACATCTTTAAAGTACTGAAAAAAACTGAAAGAAATAGTAAAAAAATTTGGAATACAGTCAATATTTCCGGAAAAAAATCGACATCATTGTGCATATCCGATGAGCAATGGCATCTTCCGATTCAGAATAATATCGCTATTAATAGAATGCACTAATTTCTCACTGTAGTGGACACATGGGTAAGAAAGAGAAACCAGTCGCAAATGCCTTTCCCCTTTTTTATTCCAGTCTTTATTTCACACCGGTTCACCAGTCCCCCTCCCTTTCTCCCTGTCCCCCGTGAACAGCAATTGAGCCTCTTTTCGTGTGGCCCAATGCCCAGTAATCTCTGCAAACTCTCTCTCCCCCTTTTCCTCCTTCAATGTCATGATAACCCTCCAACCTTGCTTCCTCGCAATGTCCACAACCGCTCTCCCCGCCTCATTATTTTTTAGTAATCTTTCCTTCATTTTCTTTCGCTTGACTTTGTTTATCCCTTCCTCGCTTCACTCGTTCCTCTTTCGGGTTGTACATGGAGAGAAATATTCCGTAAAAATTACGGAACAATTCGCGTAATCCGCAATCCTTCAGTAGCGAAGTGGTAATACGGTACAAGTGAATTTTGACTATTGACCAGTTTTCAATGAATATCTCAGAATCTAAGGGAGATAGCGAAATTTTCATAATTACATTTGTTGTAGCACTCAATCGACTCTACAAAAAAGGTTGTAACAACAATTTTGCTATCTCCCTTAGATTCTGCGATATTCATTGAAAACTGGTCAATAGTCAAAATTCACTTGTACCGTATTACCACTTCGCTACTGAATGCGAACGGAGGGATGGGGGTTGCTCATATAGATTCCGGAACTCCCTCTCCCTGTTGACTAAAATTTTCAACCCTCCTCTATTTTGCGTCCCCGCTCCACTCCCTCACAAAGTCCAAATACTCAAAATTTTTATTTAAATTTAACAATTTGATTTTTTTATTTAATTAACGCATGCAAACGGAGGGATGGGGGTAGCTCAGATAGATTCTGCAACCCCCTCGCCCTATTGGGTAAAATTTTCAACCTTCTCCTATTATGCAGTCCCCCTCCACCCCCTCTCGAAGTCCCAATTTTCTGTAATTTCTTCTTTTTTATTTAACAATTAATTTTTTTTATTTAATCAATGAATGCGAACGGAGGGATGGGTGTGACTCAGATAGATTCTGGAACCCCCTCCCCTTTTCGGATAAAATTGTCAACCCTCCCCTATTATGCATCCTCCCTCCTCCCCCTCTCGAAGCACCAAATTTCGAGATTTTTTTTTTTATTTGACAATTTCATTTTTTTATTTAATTAACGCATGCGAACGGAGGGATGGGGGTGGCTCAAATAGATTCTGAAACCCCCTCTCCTTGTTGGGTGAAATTTTCAACCCTCCCCTATTGCGCACCCCCCCCCCCCTCACAATCTCCAAATACTCAAATACACACTTTGGCCCCGGGTGAAAAAAAAAAATTTATTTCGACATTTCTGGCGCCTCCGAGTGTTTCATTAGCATCAGAAACGTTAATCGATATAAAAATAAAAGAATGTAATCGAAACTAACTTCCATTTTTGAGGCCTTGCAGAGGCTCGAATAAGCCTTGACGTACTGAGCCTCAATACTCAAAACCTGGACTAGGCCTGAATTAAACCTCGGCAATGGCCCCTTGAATCGCCCTCATTTCAGGCTCGAGTGAACGATGAAATCAAGCCCGTCCCAGGCCTGAGTCACTGACCCTCGCCAAACGTAGGCTCGCACAGGCTTGTTTCCATCGTCAGCTTATATTATTCCTACCTGGGAACTTATCGGCCCCAGAAAACTTCATAAAGTCACGGAGATCAATTGAGAGAATGAATCCTCATCCCTCTTTTGTGAAAAATGAAATTTTCATGTTTTTTAATTATGAGAGTGTAATTTCTCCCGAGCTTTTTGAGCATTTATCTCGCTGAGAGATCATCCAATGAAGTTGAAGTAACGTTGGAAAGGGGACTGAGGTGGGGAGAGCAGCGAACTTCTCTCGGCTTCTCGGTACTAACAGATAAATTTCCCCTTCCCTGCGAGACTCTAGACCACGTTATCTCGCATACGATCTCTATGCTTCTTACTACCACTCTCTTTCCGTCCTCTTTCAGCGAGTTATTTTTTCAGATTTTCATTTCGCCAGTCAGTGATCCGTCGTTGTTTGCAGAGTCATGATATTTTTTGTTTTTTGCTTCCGAAGGGAAACATTGTAATCGCTCAAATTTCAGATTCCAATTTTTTGTGTTAGGGTAACTAAATATGATCTAAAAATTATTAATATGCGATTTTCAGATAGTGTCTGTATGTATGTATGTATGTGGTATTTTTTCTTAATTTTTTTCGCAATTTTCCTCAAAGTGATCAATTGAATTCCATATTTTTTTCACGAACGAGACCGAACGCGCGCTACAGCGCGCTGTAATTGTAACAATCATAATTGAAAGAATTAAATTAATCGTGAATTAAATTTTCCGCCTCAGACGACTGGAACCAATGAGGAATAAGCGTGACAGACTTGCGAGATATCGATAGTTATCGACTTTAAGTTTATGTTCTTTTTAGAATAGGATATGGAATTTAATAAGCTCTATTCACTGACACCAATTGAAATTCAATTTGTCATAGAAATTCGAAAAAATTGATATTTTTCCAAAAATCGATTTTTCAATGATCACTCAAAAAATAGTCAAAATGGAATTAGTCACGGCTCAAAAAATTGATAACAATACCCTCTTGATTCTATCAGAATATGATGTGGGTCGCACAATTCGTTGTTGACCTACAGCACATTGTCTATGCGATTTGAAAGAGAAAATCTGTTTTTCATGATCTTCTGATTTCTGTCTGTTTCATGATTCCTTCATGATTCCAGAAGATTTCATCTTCTGTTTTTATGATTCCTGAAAGAATCATCAGTAATAGCAATCAAATCAGGGCTTGAAAAGTATATTTCAATGGCTTCTTAATCAAGTTGACAAATGGTGAGAACAGCATCATTGCTGATCAAGTTACACAATACCGTCATGAGCTTTTTATATCAAAATCTCTATCTCTATTAAACTCAGTCACCAGTCTATTATGTTGAATACTTATTCATATTGATTCATGCTCCCGACTAACTTCTGACAGAACCTGGGTTAAACTCTGGCTAAATCCTGAATAAACCCTGATTAAATCCCGGCTATGCACTGATTAAACCTTGATTGAACCTTGACTAAACCCGGACTGAAAACGAATTCGCGTCTTGAGAGGGTCTGACTGTAGAATTATTTGACAGATCGAAATAATAGGCAAAATTTTGATGACATGTCAATCGATGGTACTATGGCATGAACAAATGGAAGAAGAGAATACTGAAATGAGAATTAAAGAAAGAGAACCCATTCAAACGCCAATTGCTAATTTATTAACAACAATGACTATACTCATTCATTTAAAACATGCAATTGCCCACTTGTTTTTTACCCCAACAAAACTGTGACGTACCATTCCCGATCAACGACGAAAAACATCGCAATCCCCCCAATCGATCTGTTTATTTTCGTCAGAAGACGCTCAGAGAGACATATTTCGAGTTCTTAAAGTGATAAAATTATCACCTCGTGATGCAGATGAAGCAAAGTCTCGACTCGACGTCCCTGGACTCTGGCCGATGTCGTTCACACACCAAAACTAAATTCACAAAAAAATCACTTCACACAACACCAGCAATCCCCAGCGTCCAATGTTTACACTCCCCTCCTCACTGTATGACAACAAACTCAAATGATTTAAACGTCCACTGAAAAAAAAGTTTTGATCAGGGAATCAGAACCATCAGAACTTGTTTTCTTTGCCTAGAACATATTAATGATTTTCAGGAATTTATCATCACTCTGACAAATATCCCTGATTATTCCCCCAACTGACCTGCCACGCAATAGAACTGCAGTATTTAACGTTTTGCGGTGGAGTGGGGGTAGGATTATTTCGATAATTTTTCGGTAATTCCCAATTCGTTGCACGGTAACCAGAATTATCGATAAACAAAGGATAACCCGAATGAAGTCGGTAGTAATCTGTTCAAGTTCACGTGGACGAAACTCAAGTGTCAAAATGGATAGATTTGGAGGAGATTCTCTCGATGTTATTGACCAAAAAATAGAGAACAGTGTACCAAGTAATACGGTGAAGTGTGACAACGTCAGAACTTAAGGATGTTCTACACCCTTTCTGCCAAAATTCACATTTTTTTAATTTTTCTGGCAAACTTATGATGGAATTGACGTGAAAAAATATAACGTTTTTGCGTTTTGTCATTATTTAATGACTGACGAAATTTTAAGGTGGTACGAACATTTTCCTGCGTTTTCTCTAAACTTTTAAAAAGAATCACAAAACTGTAGAAAAAACGCATGAAAATTATCGCACCACTACGCAACTTCGTGAGCCATTAAAGAATGACAAACCACAAAATCGTTATATTTTTTCACGTCACTCCCATCGATAATTTGCCAGAAAAATGAAAACAACGTCAATTTTGGCTAAAAGGGTGTCGAACATCCTTAATTTTGTTAACAACAACTTGCAACTGGCTGCTGAACATCACGGCTCTCTACTAAAAAAGATGAGAATGGAGGAACCATGCATTTCCGATGAAGAATCACCGCCTTCGACGTCTTCCAGTCTCATCCCTCAAAACCCTGCTAACGTCACATCCTCGGATCACACCACATTCATTTACAATAATTGTACTTTCAATTGCTCAAATTTATCGATGAAAAAATCATTTTCCTCCTCTCATTCCTCATATTCTTCAGCAGTACTTCAAATGTGAATAAAAATATCGTTGTTTATCCCGCAAAAACGTCAAATACTGCATTCCTATTGGTTGGCAATTCAGATGGGGGGAATAATCCAGCCGAATGCCCCTCGTGGGGCACAACGAGTGAGGCAAGTACTGAAAATCAAAGCATTTATCTCTCTCTGTTGAACAGCAGCGACTTGTCGCAACTCACGACAATTTAAATTTTCTCGTGCATCGGGTTATAGTAGTAGTCATTACAGAACCATGACCACGGACAAGGTTAGCCAGCTGTCCTCCCCCACCGCTTATCACTGGCAACGATTACATTGTCGTCCGGTCTCCCACGGATTCGGATCGTCGACCGATAAAACGACGTGCGCGCGTGTCGTAATCGCAAATCGTGACCGGGTAAAAGGAAGGAGGTTTAACGTCCTCATTCCTCCTCAACTCCCACCCCCTCCGCGCGAATGCCGTCGATGTGTACTTGGCAAGGCCGCGTAGATTATCCACAGAGTTAGCCAGACCGAGACATGCCCGAACCGCACGCTCTGTTGTTCTCAATACACACCAGTTGTACAACTATACTTCCTATCTGTACATTGGCATACGTTTATGTACTGCTGGGCACACCGAGCACCCGTCGCATCGGTCAATGAACGTGTTTGCGTTTACGATAGGTATGTATGGACGAAACGAATGAATGAATCGACAATTTTGTTTACTCAAATCCATATGCAATGAGGAGGATCGTGGGTAACTGAGCGATTTACTCAAAGATAATAGGAATTTCCATAGGGTTTTTTGTTTTGCTTCCGAATGGAAGCTTTGTAATCGCTAAAATTTAAGTTTACATTTTTTCCACAAAAACTAGCGCTCTTCTCTCTATCAGATTCAATATTACTTTTTTCAATTAATTGTTTGTAATTATTCTCACAGCAAAAGTCAATACGACCGATGAGACACATGCCCCAATTTATCAGCTGTTAAATTTTCATATCACAATAAATGATTTGCTCGTGTTCTAATTCCTACGCTCACTGAATAAGATTTTAATCATAATTACAATTCAATTCCTTCTAGAACACTTTAGAGTGTGAATTTCTGGAATTCAATGTTTGTTGATACTCAGGTAAAAGTGCGTGCCCGCACTGTTATCAATTTTTAGTTAGTTCACACGGTAATTCAATTAATGTGTTGTTCATCTCATCAATATAATTCCGTGCTTAGAATATTGTCATCTCGTGTTTTCAGCACCAAATAACAAATTAAAACTTCATTTGGAATATTGAGTCACAGCTTCTTTTTATTCATATCAGAAATTTTGTATTTGGATATTAATATTATTTGTTCAAAGTGAAAAAATCGATCATCATTTTCACTATATTGCATTCAGACTCTCCTGTCCTTAACATCAAGAATGTGAGATAATCTCATAATTCTAGCTATTAATTCTAATCAACTTTGTTCGAAGAACACCTTAGTAACCGCAATATTAAGAAAGTAGAATTATTCTGTTCTCCTCTGACCTAAATGATTTGGACAATTATGATTCGTTTATTCATGTTTCATAGCATGGTATTCAATTCTCTTTTGCTTGTTAGGCGGGCTCCATGAAAATTCGACGCAAGACGATTGTACTCATGAAACCCGCCTTACTCTCTCCATTCGTTCGAGATATTTTCAAAGTAGTTTTCAAAAATTTTGTTTCCTCATGCCTCATCATAACTCATCATCAAAGCAATATCACTATAAAATATCTCAACAACATTTACCATAATTTCCGTCGCTCATCTATTAGGTTACAAAGAATCCATGAAACGGGCAATTGGGAAGAATTTCCAACTGAACGAGATTGAGAGTAAAAAGAAGTGATTCTCTCGTTGAATGACTTAATCAATTTAGGACAGCCACTTTTTCCCTCTTCTTTTTCTCCAAGTTTATACACTCTTTCCGATTCAACGACAACCATATACTGCCTCGCATTCCCGAAGCGGACGCCCTCCGGGGATTCTACAAAGGTGGCCTTTTCTTGCGATCCACATCCACGGCACGCGCCCCCTTTTTTTATTCCCTTTACATACACGCTCGTCCACGCGAACACGGTTAGAGAAAACGGTTTATCCTCCCTGCCATCGGATGAGTCTCAATGGCGAGTCACAGGCTCCCATTGTTTTTTTTTTCCCTCCACTCTCCCGTCGTTTGGACTTATAAAGACGTTAGTCAGGGGGCGATTAAAATCCTGGCGAGGAGGGGGAGAAAAAAATAATGGTTCAACTGGTGCTTGAATAACTGCACATCAAGTGGCGCTGGGATGCCCTTTAATTGACGCGACGTCCTCGGAATTGAGATGCCAAACGGATGACCCATAATTCTACGCTTGAGGTTATAATGCTCGTCTGTGTGTGGGGGGCTCACTCGACCGCGTGGCCGTAAACCCCAGCGTTTTACGCAGAAATCCCCCACACCTTGCGTTTTGCACGCGTGCGAGAGCGAAAAAGCGAAGCTAAACGTCGTTATCCATTCATAAATTTCATTAGACAATTGAGAGGCGGTCAACCACCTTCTGGCTACTCCACGTTTTCCTTTCTATCTGGTTTATTATTGTTCTGTTTTGATTCTGTGTCTGTACCGCTCACCCAGTTTTCTACACGAGCTTTTTCTTCGAGCGCATAAAAGGAAAAATAAAACATTCGACTGGGTTTCTGCTCGCTCGCTTCGCTCGCTCCCATTGCGTGTGGGCTGGAGCGAGTGTGACCCATTAAAGTAGCTCTACCCTTACGGTAAACTCAAAGATTATTGAAAACTGCAAAGAATTGCAGAAAACTCGATTAGATTTGGAATTCTAATTTTTTTCTCAATTTAATTATCGTTTTGGTTTTTCTAAGAAGAAATATTTAAAGTCAGGATTTAACCCAGTGTCTTATGAGAAAATCAACATTTCCATTGTAATCGAAGATTAAAATCTGAATTTTTTTTTCGTTAGATGTGAAAAAATCAAGAATTTTGTTGACGCCTCATAAAAAATAATCCGCCGTTTTACAAACAAGTTTTATTATTTATTTATAAGACGGAAATGTTTGAAGAAATATCAATATTCTGCGAAATTTCATTTAGATAATACTGCCTGGGTATGAATTTTTTCAAATTTTTTCCCCGCAATTTAGTTGAAAAATTAAAGAACTGGAAATATCCAAAAGTACAACGTAGCCCGCCCGAAGGCATGAAAAGTGGTATTTCGCACACACAGAGCATGCGTAAAATTCCACTTTACGCACAGAAAACGAAAGAAAAGATATGCTGTATCTCTCTTCCGTCTACCGTGAGCGCTTTGATAAATCTCACGTTTCTAATTAAGAAGTTACCACGTACTTCTCCATAGTCTGTAGCTACCCTTTCATTTTCTTCAGCGGGGAGACTGTTTACGGGAGTTTGTTATGTTTGTTTGCTCTCTTTGTGGTGAGTGGGCGGGGATAAAAAATAAACAAATGACCTTGAGATTATTAGAGTGGAATGGAAAGAGACGAACAGCTGTTATTGATTGGAGAACAGATTGACGAGGCGCTTTGGCTTTCAATGACATCGAAAACATATTTCACCAAACCAAAATAATAATAATAATAATAATAATAATAATAATAATAATAATAATAATAATAATAATGATTCGTGTGGTTTTCGAGTCGATTTTCTCAATGAAAAATTTGATTGTAAATCATCACACTGAGAGAAAAAATTATTCCTGCCAAGGATTGATATTCTCATCAGAAGATAATATTTTTTCAGAACAAATTTTTCCAGGACAGTCATTGTCAGAGAATCCAAGTCTATCCTAAAAAATTACAGTAATATTGAACAATCTGATTATTATGCTACATATGACCTTGACAAAATGTTCTCCGATATCTTCCGGATTTTACAAATTGGCGATTTTCTCAGGTAAAGAAAATTGGAATAATTCCAAATGTTAATAATTATTATTGGAGTTTCTTCGAGGTCATATGCAGAAGAATATTCTTATAGATCACCATAATTCTCACGCTTGGAACTGATTTCGGAGCACCTGGAAATGACTGGCCTGGAGAAATACGTTCCAAAAGAGATATTTTCTTCTACTAAGAGTATGAAAAAGATATCACCAATAACATTTTCTTGGAAGGAATAAATTTTTTTCTCAGTGTACTGTATTGTTTTCATCGCTTTATCATTCCATGTCTTAATGGGGTTAAGATAAAACAAACAAATTCTTTTTTGGCAATTTTCAACTAGCGATTTGTTGGCCCAAGCAAGACTTGTTTGACAACGTGTTTGTTTTTCTCTCAGTGTAGTTTTCACAGTGGACAAATTGACTTCTACCAAAATAAATCAAAAGAAAATCGGACCTCCAGTAACACCGCGACAGCCGAAAATATGCAATTGTGTTTGCCAAAGCTCCTCCGACCTTCCCGCGAAGACGGTTCCAAGTAGAACAGGTGGATGTATACCCCCAGTAGACAAAGGGTTAACCAACGGACGGTTTATGGAGACAGAGTGCCTGAGTGCAGACAAGCATGAAGGAGAGTGGAATAGACGAGAAGGAAAGGGTTTCAGATAAAGCCGAGGGAGAAGCGCGAGGGAGACTGCGGGGGGCGGGGGGGGGGAGGGG
>NW_021680382.1:53185-73892 GCF_001412515.2 Diachasma alloeum | reverse complement strand
GTGAGGGGGAATTGGAGGGGTAGAGACTGTTATCATAAGCATTCCGAACTTGACCCACTCACCGAGTGGGAAGAGCCGCGCGCTCCTCTACCCAGGGCGATGATATGAAGTTACGGGCCGCTCGTGCGAACCGTAACGCGATAACAGCTGTTGCTGCATATCCTCCTACTCTCCCGTCCCACGCCGCCCCCTTTTTCTCCCTCGCCTGCCACCCTCCATTTTCCTGTCTTTCTCACTCACGTCGATTTCACACCAACAAACGGCAAAAGTTTCGACATTCCCCCGCACACCCGCCCCCCTCGGCCCCTACAACACTTTCGATTCATGGCTCTCAAAATATTCAAACAGTCCAGTGACACTGAGCAGCGGATAAAAGAGAGAATGAGGGAAGAAAAAACCGGTGGAGTTGCGCTGAGAGAAAAACGAACAAGTGCTTAAAAAGTCCTGTTTGGGCCAACAAAATCGTTGGTTGAAAATTAAAAAACAAAATTGTTTGGGTCGAATTTGAAAGTCTCAAACTTGAATGATTACTCTGCTTTCAGCAGCCAGGAAATAATTGGCTCAAGAGCCGGATCATTCGTACAGGATGGTCTTTCAGGATAAAAATATCTTTTATAGAGGGAACTTTATCAAGAAATATTTGAAATTTTCAAGTTCACTGCTAGGAAATTACTCCTGAAATTGAAAATGGAAAATATTGAAATTTTAAGCAACTACATTCTTCCATTTTTTTACTGAAATTTTCGATACACTTTTCGGTAATTTTTTTTACTTTCAGTTTTACTGAAATTTCAAGGAATTTCGTCACTGAAAAATCAAAATTTTATGGAAAAATCAATGAAAACTGAAAATCTTCGCTCAGTTACTCCATGAAAATTGATAGAAATCAGAAAAATTTACGTAAATATATCCTTGAATTATTATTTTTCATTCAGTGATAATTTGGTTTTTCTTCAGTGGGGGGGCCTAGCCCCCAACCCCTCAGCGGGGGGCTCAGCCCCCCTGGACCCCCGTCTTGCGCCCCCACCTTGCCCCTCCTTAAACATCTTCGTAGTTTTGATTTTGGTCTTGACATAAAATAGTATGTGATATTCGGACGATAAGTGGTAGGTTATGACTCCCGAGTTTTTCCACTCGTCTTCGCCTTGTGCGGCAAACTTCACACTTGTAAAGAAATCTAAACGACGAATTTTCAATACACCCGTGAAATTTTCGTCATTTCATTATTTTTTTGTCAAAGGATGCGGCGGAGTGTCGCAACTTTTGATATTGTCACCCACTCCATAGCCCCAAAATTTACTGCGGAAGTCCTCAACACCCTAGCCCCTGCCTCCCAGCAACCCACCGCCACGTGTAGACGCGTCCCTCTCAGATCCACGTGATTCTGGGCCACAAGAATTATCGGTACACAAGAATACGAACTGCGCCGAACAAAAATGCGTGGTTGTCAAATCCCTCATGAAAATTTCTATTTGTCAAAAAATTCGGATAAATAATATTTTGGAATNTCATCCACGTGATTCCGGGCCAACTCCACTCCTAACCCAACTCCGCAGTATTACGCAAGGCTTGACGCAACAGAGTGGATTGAACTTCCACGATACACGAAATTCCAATTATCTGATTCACCAGTTTGCGACGTATCCGCGCATCGCCGGTCATAAAAAACAATTTACAAATTCCCTCGTATCGACCGGGGCGTCACAAAACAAGTCAATTGATATCTCAATAAGACATCGATAGCTCATTAGTAACACAAGAGTGACGCCGCATTCGCCGTTCTGGTTCAACGTTGATGTGTATGAATGCGACCGGCTATGTTTATCTTTCTCCCACTCGCATTTAAACAGCCGCGTAAACTTGACCCACTGAAAAACAGGACACCGAGGGGCAGGAGGGGGGGCAACTGAGGGACAGACTGGCACAACTCTCCCCACTTCTTTTTCGTAACCACGTGCGAAACCCATTTCATTCTCCTCTCCCTTTTTACTCAGCATTCTTTTTTTCTCCTCAACTACCTGACTCCCTTCCCCTCTCCCCTCACCGACTCAGCGACTTCTACGACTAATTCCTTATAGAGGAGGAAAGCGATGTGGACCGAAAGGAGAGAAAAATAAATAATGAGAACGTACGTGAAACAGTGTACACTGATGTTTAATTGAAACGTAAAAGTGAACGGGGCTATCGCGTGTGCTGTGATCACCGCTCCGATAAGAAACAGGCACTCGTTATGTGCAATGTAGCTGGGTGAACACACGGGGGAGAGTAAATCGTGCGTCTCTCGTTCGTCTTCACGTGCCGAGAATCACTTGTGTCTGAATACCGATCGATAAGAAATTGCATCTCAAGCGCAATGAAGACTTTAAGGGGCATTGACCACTATTTGCGTTTTTTTTAGTGCACCGGAGGGCAGTAAAAATCACTGACACAATTACACGCTTATTAGGGAAAAAGCCATTGACATAATGTTATCGTCGTGTCACTGAGATAAAGCCATTTGTAAACACTTGAAATGTTATCTTTTATCGTCTTCGCTTCCATAAACATTTAATTACACAACTGGGGATAAAAAATAAAGAAAATAACATTCAATTCATTCATTCAGGGGAGATAATTAAATCGATATATTGATACTTTTTGTCGACTGCCTGTCCCTCCCGCCTTCCCCTCCATCGCCCTCCGCGCACCTGACGTTTATCTCGATATCCCGAAATCGATCTGGTGGTTAGTAACGGAAGAACGAGTTCCCTCGTTCAGTCGTATCCATCCTGGTATTTCCTCCTCATACCACTAAAACCGTCCACACTGTTATGTGCGCCTCAATAACGTTACGGCACGTTCCTACCCAATC
This sequence comes from Diachasma alloeum, assembly GCF_001412515.2. Taxonomy (NCBI): domain Eukaryota; kingdom Metazoa; phylum Arthropoda; class Insecta; order Hymenoptera; family Braconidae; genus Diachasma; species Diachasma alloeum. The sequence goes on along the minus strand of NW_021680382.1, from coordinate 71,041 downwards.
TGCCTCTCTCCCGCGTTCGCTTTGTGATGCCAATTCACCCTGTCCTTCTCTACTATACCCATCGTTTGCTCCTCACACCCCTCTTAACCCCCCCCCCCCCCCGGCCCCTTTTCCATTCCTCACTTCTGTGCAATTGAACTTGACCCAGTGATCCGTAGAAACGAGACCTAAAACGATTGAAATCTTCCACCACTCTCGCTTTCAGGGGTCTGTGACCCCTCGTATCTTTGGGCATTCCTCAATTCCAATACACGAGGGTCAAGGTGATTGATATTGCTGGGCCGATGTGTTTTTTTTTCTGCGGATTGCACGCAACTGTCGGAGTTTTTTAACTTGTTTCTGCAGTGTGGAAACTCGCGGTTTATTTTTTTAATATTCAGTGTCAAGTTTAGGGTGCAACTGAGCAATTTTCATCAGTTGTGGGTAATGGGAAATTTGTGATGAAAATAGGTTCCGACACTCGTGGGAAAAGTTTGATGTGACCTTTCGGAAGGTAGCACTCGCCTTCGGCGAGCGCTACACACCTCCCACCGGTTAAAAAACACCTTTTCATCACTTGTGCGTAAAGTGAAATTTTACGCACGCTCCGAGTGCGCAAAACTCCACTTTCCACAGATTGTGATGACAAATAGGGTTCGACACTCGTGGAAAAAGTGTTCTTTGAGTCTTGGGAGGGTAGCACTATACACCTCCCACGGGTCAAAAAACACTTTTCATCGCACTGTCCGTAAAACGTCGTTTTACGGACACTTCGTCTCCGTCGAACGGCTTGAAAGACATTTTGAAGAAAAATTATGTTCGTCACTCGGTCAATAAACAAATTTTCTGACTCATGTCGGGCCTCGGTCTGCAACCCTCACACTCGTCAGAAAATATTTTTTACGGCCTTGTGACGAAATAGTACATTTTGACACTAGGCCGTGAGAAACTTTTCTGGCGAATATGAGATTACAGGACGAGCCGAAGGCGAGTTCTGCAATCATGTGACGTAGAAAAGTTCCCACGGCCGTGTGTCGAACAATATTTTTGTCATTAGGCCCGAAAATCGCGGTTTATCGGGTGTAGTGACGAAAAAAGCAATTTCATCACTTGTCCCAACGGACAAGTGATGAAAGAGGAGTTCTTCATCATTTCCCCAACTTTTTCCACGCAACACCTCAAAATCTCCATTCCCATTTGTTTTTCACACAAATCGTATCCCCGCACTTCACGATTCAATTTCCCTAACTCGCATCTCCAATAATTCCAATACTCTAACTAATTAATCCTTGCGGACCGTTGAATCAGCGATACCGTGTTCTCACTCTTCATCCGAGATAGTCTCGTATCTCGCAGTTGAAGTAACACATTTACACCAAGTGACGGGGGAGTGAGAGGGCTGTGGGGAAATGCACACAGGGCACGACAGTAAATCGAATCAGCGTGAACCACCGGCTGTTGTCGCACCATTTGAACTTGACCCAGTGTTGAAACAAGGTTAGCCGTGTCTTTAACGAGCCGAGTCTCAGTGTACAGAGGGGTCGGTGAGAATCACCATTAGTGAATCTCTTTTTACTTTTATCGTTTCTGAGGCTCACCCAGTGTTTACATTCAGAATGCCCCAAACAAAATAAAACCCCGTGGCTCTCGGGTGATTGCGGTCAGGGGAGTGATGAGCGGGGTGAGGGAGCGGAGGGGGGAGAGGGAGGAGGGGGTGAGATACAAGAGGAGACGAAGGATAAAAGACTCGTCAATGGACGAATGGCAAAGCCGTTGGACGTGTGAATGAAAGCTTCTCACGAGGTGCATTGAAAAGGGAAAAAGACGGTTGGCACGAGTGGAATGCAAGCCACGTGGGTATGAGTGCGGAAGAACGCGAGGGAAAAAAAACGAGCGAGAGAGAGGGGATGAATGACTTCTCCTCCCTCTTGCATCTTAGAGTGAGAGATAACCACTCAGCTGATGCAATGTAGTCTGTCTCGACGTGCGCGCCGGTCTTGAATTTCAAATTAGCCCAAAGGTAACTCACCAGACGTCAAGCTGTCTGTATCCGTTATTATGCTCGTCTGATGCAGCCGCGAGGATCTTTCAGCAGTCTGAAAACAAAAATAAACAGATGAAGATCCTCTTTGACCTCGGGATGATGAGCGGGGCCAGTGAACCGTGGTTCGTGAAAATATCAACACAATATAATGTGGGGGATATTTGACCTTGACTTAGTGCAGGGTAGACTGTTTCACAAGGGGTGTTCACATTCAGGAGCTAAATTAGTAATTAGTATTACACATTGAGTATTGATTAACCCTTGATCACGCGGTCAACGAGCGCGGCACCGCCCGTTTTTTGTTTTTGCTTCCGAATGGTTGTATTCGTTCAAATTTAAGTTTTCGATTTTTTGCGGTATATCGACTCAGTTTGATCCGTAAAGTCCGAAAATGAAGTTTTTCTCCAATTGTTCGCTAATAACAGGATGCAATTCAGTAGCGAAGCGGTAAACCGGGTTAAGTCGATTTTTACTATTGGCTAGTTTTTGACGAATATCTCGGAATTTAAAAGAGATAGAAAGATTTTTCTCATAACCTTTTTTGTAGAGCCAATAGAGCGTTATAAAAAAAGTCATGAGAAAAATTTTGCTATCTCTCTTAGATTCCGAGATATTCAGCAAAAACTGGCTAATAGTGAAAATCGACTTAACTCGGTTTACCGCTTCACTACTGAATTGAATCGTTTTTTTTCAAATGCAGGTATTGTTGAGCCCTATCAATCGCCATTAATTAAAATTTAATTCATTGATCAGTTTTTTTAATTTTTTAATTTTTTCGAAAATCGGTTGTCCCACGATAACTAAAAAAATTTTCTGGATTGATTAAATGATGGCTTAAAAAAATTGTTTGAATATCCTTTTGACCGAGTTCGAAGATGAAGGCGATAGCAATAATCGTTATTTCATTTATTTGAAAATTTGCAAAAATTTTGTATTTTTTGAAAATCAGAATTCCGGGGATATCTTTGAATATCATGCTTCAAATGAATTCTATCATAGCGTAAAATATTTGTTTTAATGTCATCAAGTCGAAGTTAAAAGATGATTACAATAGCTATATTGGTTGATTTAATTTTTATGATGATTGTTAAAAATTTCGAATTTTTCAGGAATTTCCCTGAAAGTGAGCTTTCTGATGGTTTCTTCAAATGTGATGTTTCAAATTCATTCAAGTATGTGTAAATAAAATTTTTCTATTAACATTTTATCGAATGGCTGAGGGCAGAGATAGAACCGTAAAAAAGACAATCGGTACAGAAGAAAGGGATAATAAGAATAATGATGATGATAACATTCAACTGAGTTGAAAATCTGACAAAATTAGTTGAAAAAAAACCTTATTCAATTGAATAAAATGAAATAAACAATTAATTATACATGATAGAAGGAAATAATGTGGAAAATACTCATTCGTAAACCTATTGCTAATTTATTAGCAAAAATAACTATACTACATATATCCAATAGAAGAGCAATTTCCCACTTGTTTTATATTTTAGCGTGTTCCTAGGCGGTTAAAAATTCTGAAAAAAATTAGAGTCCCTCGTTCAATCCTTTTAGTAAGCGTTGGCGTTGTCCATTTTGTTCCCAGGAAATTTGTTTAGCTAAAAAAAAAAAGAAACGTTGAACCAAGAGAAAAGCGGCGCCGCGCGGTGCGAGTGAGTCCCTGTCGACCGCTCAAGCGGCAGTGTTGCTACATTCACTGTTACACTCGGAATATGCGCGTAGCGGCAAGCGCCAATGTGGCATCAGCGCGCTCGGTTTAACCCGCTGGCGCTGCGCTAACCGTACGGCGGATGAAGGCTGACGGCCGAATATGAGTGATCGAGGGTTAATGATTAATGATCAAAAATTGAAGATTGAGAATGGCTTGGAAATGGTTCCTGACGACAAGTAGATAATCTACATGTTCGCCTCAGCCAATTGAGGACGGCCTCCCCCTACTCGCCTCACACTCGACCAATCAAGCCTCACCCCGCGTTATCTACCCGTCTTCTAACATTATAACCAAAAAATTAGCACTAACAGATGGAGACAATTCCTCCTCGACCCCTGAATGATGCGCGAGGTCAGTGACCCGTTGTCCATGAAAATATCAGCACAACATAACCTGGAAAATATTTGACCTTGCCTGAGTGTATGGCAAACTGTTTTACAACTGGTGTACCCTGTTACTGGGGTTTATTGCCCCGGGGGTGATGCATCCCAGCCGCGGGCTTCTTTATACCATCAAGGCGCACGGTGTGAATGGCTTCCGTGAACCTGACCCCCAGGGAGAGAGTGACAAGTTGGTGGTTACTTCCGAGCCAGTGGTACGAGACACAAACACAGTCAAGCGAGCACATTGTTACTCAAGTATACGTTAAACCACTTGTTTTCTCAGTGTCCTTTACGCTTTGTGAGCAAAATACAGCGTCGATACGTTTTGTAACCACCTCTCGTTCCGGTGTGTTGGCGTTTACCTATTTATCCGTTTGACACTAACACACTTGCGAGGTACCACAGAGGCTTCCGCAATGCAGGCATTCGTACATGTGCACTTGGTTGGGCACGTGCCAAAGTCCTTCATCTGTCGCAAAACCAGGTAAACGGGAAAAGTACAGACCGAGTCAATGAAGGATATTACGAGTAGATAGAGAAAAACCGAGTGCTCCATCTCCTTCTTCTCCTTTTGTTTAGTCATCTTTTTGCTTCAGAATGGAAGCATTGTATTCGTCACATCTGAAATCTCCATTTTTGTGAGTGACGATGACTAATTTCGGTCTCAGGAGTTCGAATGTGATGTGTTTATATCATGTCCGGATGTGAGCTTTTTCCAAATGTAGGTTCTCGACGATCATTCAAAAAATAATCGGCGAAATCTTTTCAATTATGGCTTAAAATATTCGGTTGGATGTCATCTCGGTCGAGTTCGAAGATGAAGCATTTAAGCGGGGCTCAATCATGGTTTAGTCGGAGTTTAGCCAGGGTTTAGTCGAGGTTTAGTCAGGTTTTAGTCGAGATTGCGTCGGAATTTAGTCGGGGCTCAATCAGAGTTTAGTCGTGATTTAGTCGAGATTTAGTTGAGATTTAGTCAAGGCTTTAGTCGGGGTTTAGTCAGCGTTTAGTCGAAGTTTAGTCAGGGTTTAGTCGAGATTTAATCAAGGTTTATCCAGGATTTAGTCAGGGTTTAGTCGGGATTTAACCAAGCTTTAATCGAAATTTAGGCGGAGGTTAATCAGGGTTTAACCAAGGTTTCATCAAGGTTTAATCAACGTTCAGTGGAAGTTTAAACCAGTTTAATTGTAATTTAGTCAGCCTCTGTTAGATGTTTAACCAGGGCATATGGAGCTCACGATAGACATTTAGGACATTTAGGGATCATATTAAGGTTTCATGGCAGGTATATCTTCTTCCCCAATTTACCATTCAGAACCAAATTGCTAATTCATTACCAAAAAAGTTATACTTGTCTTAAGTCCAGCTTAAGGACAACTATTCCGGAGAAAAATGAAATTTAAATAATTTACTTACGACCGAGGGGACGTAAACACTGAGATATATCAGGAGCATGAACTCTTGTGATATCAAATTTTACATTCATTTTGTGTTCACTCAATCCGTCTAATTTAAAATAAATTCAGTTCACTAAAAAATTTCATCTCAAATTGTATTTTAAAAAAACTATTGAATCTCCTGAGGTCAAACTTCAGGCAGAATCCCTACTAATCTGAAATTAATGACAGAAAACCGAATATGCATTTTTTTGTTTTAATTCGATTAATCCATTCGGAAGTAAATTACAATTTTCAGCAAAAAACCTACACTTGATTTAGAACACATCTGTACAATGAGCCACTTGTTTTTTTTTTGTTTTGCGGCCGACTCTGCTCCACTGACTCATATTTTCCATCCATTCGTCTTTTCTCTTTCGTGCATTCTAAGATTAAACTCAACATAAATCTCTCGTGCTCGAGACCCCTATGTAAGAGAGAAGAGAGAGAGAGAGAGGCCGATGTAAACACGCGGGCGAATAAAAATAAAGCCCCTGAGATTTGTCTCGGGTATACACGTTATATCGACAGTAGTATCTCTACAAGATTCAGAGATAAATCCACCATTCGTTTACGTATACACATTCACTTCATCTTCGTCACACAAGAGAGTGTTAAAGTGAGACGGTGGAATCGAGTGGATGAAGATTTTCAACTCAAGAGAATTCATAGGTTCTTCCCCCCCGCTGCACTTGTGTGTGCGACGGCAAAGATTTAGTCCACTCACACAAGTGCCAAGTATTACACTGACGAAAAGTGGATAAAGGATGGATAAACTGAAAGTTTGTGTGCATGTGTATCACCGGTGAGAGGTGGAGAGGGAATTCCATTCAGGGAACAATGCGCGACCGACACGCGACACCTGTCGAGACGATGAATGCGGTTAAGTGCTTGGTGATAGTTCATGTCTTAGGGTCAGATTATCACTTTAGGTGTTCAATTGCGGGTGGAGAGAATTTGTGTGCAGCTCAATGGGGAATTTGCACGATTTTTTTTTCATTTTTCAATATCAAGTTCCGCGTTGAATGATTAATTCTGCAGTTGTAGTCATTGGAAATATTGCTCGTTAATTAATGATGGAATTGTCGAGGGGATTTCAAACGCTTTGGAATCACTCATGACGTCCAAAAAAACACACGTGTCCCTCTGGGTTGGCATTTGGGATGAAAAATCGTACAAGTCCTCTATTGGAGATTTATTATTCATAGAGAAAAAAAATGTTTTGAGTTTCAGGGACCTGTTGCTGTAACCAGACCAATAGGCAGACATCGACCAAAAGATGGACGATTTCAACTTTTTTTAGTACTGGATCTGTGCGCGCGCTTTCGCGCGCGCTCATCTTTTTGTTGTGAAAATGAAGAAATCGAATTTATTAAATTTCATATACTCATAGATGTTTTATAAATATTGATAATGACTTAAAGAGAATTAAGAGAATGAAGAGAATGAAGAGTGAAGCATCAATGAATAATCTTTGACGCTTCTTTGATACTCGAAAACTGCAAAAAAAAATGGTTTCGTTCGAATTTGAAAGTCTCAAACACGAATAATTGTTCTACTTTCGACAGCAACGAAATATTTTGCTCAAGCGGCGGATAATTCCCACCAGACGGTGTCTTTTCAGGATGAAAATATCTCATATAGAGGAAAATTTTTCAACAAATATTTTATCCCTAAGTTATAAAATTGCTGTCATATCATTATTATTGTTTCATTTGAGGGTTCATTTGTTGTCTGTGATTATTAGACCGCCGAAACTAAAAACTACTATCCTTTGTTTCGCATAAAACAACGATTTTTCGGGAGCAAAATACCTATGGGAGTATCGAATAACGAAGAAGTAGTGCTAGAAATGACACTTCTTGCGTGTACAGAGAATACAATTTTTTTTTAACTACTAAATCTATTTTTGCGACAAAAATTTTTCATTCCGGCGCACTCTGCATGTTTTGGCACAAAAAATCCTTTTTTGATAATTTTCAAAAAACTACTTTCTTGGCACAAGTAAGACTTGTTTGAGAACTTGGTCGTTTTTCTCTGTGTATGTTTCATGTGGAAAATGGGTCGTTTCATGAAGGAAGAAACGAACGGCTGGACTGAACCCCGCCAAATAAGCCGGCCGTCTTGAATCCATGTTTTGATATTGTCCCTTCGCTCTTCTCTACCATTAAAGTTTCTGAATGGAGTGGCTTTACTACAGCTACCATTTGGGCCATTAGGCAATGGCTCCCAATACTCCCGTATTTTCAGGGGTATTTTATGTGTGCGTGCTGGCCCGGGGTTACAGTCAGCATCTCGTGGGATGAATGGCAGGATTGCTAATGGCCTTCCTCCCTCCTTGCTTTATTTAGGGTTACACTGGGTCAGTGTGTCTCGTTCTTTAATCGGTCTCGCATCTTCCGCCCCCCCCCCCTTCGACGTGTGCCTTCCCACTTATCTTCCCAATTTCTCGTCAAGGATATATTACACCCTTTTCCCCAAATTTCACGTCTTTCGAATTTTTCTGGTTAATTGTTGATCGGATTGACGTGAAAAAATATACCGTTTTGCGTTTTATCATTACTTAATGACTCGCGAAATTTCATGATGGCGCAATCATTTTCCTGCGTTTTTTCTAAAAAATTTTGGAAATTCACAAAACTTTGGAAAAAATGCAAGAAAATGATTTCGCGTAAATTCGATCAATAATTCCCGACTAGAAATTTGACTCGGCAAACCCTTCGGCCCTGATACGACATGCCGAGCCTGACGTTCGATGCTGGTGGGGTCAACCGAGTCCGGCCCAGATGAGGCGCGTTACGCGAGTTTCACGTTCGGGCCGGATCATGGTTGCCGTATCCAAGCCGAGTCGTAGGGGCCAATTAATAGTATATTTCGTGATTAGGCCGAAAAAAACTTTTCTGGCGAATATGATTGCAGCCCTCGCCTTCGGCTCGTGCTGCAAACCTCATATTCGCCAGAAAAGTTTTTTTTGGCCGTATGACGAACAATATTTTTTGTCCGCTTCGTTCCGCGTCCGTGAAACGCTGCCTTACGACCGGAATGACAAAAAATATTGTTCGTCATACGGCCAAAAAAAACTTTTCTAGCTGATATGATTGCAGCCCTCGCCTTCGGCTCGTGCTGCAAACCTCATATTCGCCAGAAAAGTTTTTTTTGGCCGTATGACGAACAATATTTTTTGTCATTCCGGTCGTAAGGCAGCGTTTCACGGACGCGGAACGAAGCGGACAAAAAATATTGTTCGTCATACGGCCAAAAAAACTTTTCTGACGAATATGATAAAACCTCATATTCGCCAGAAAAATTTTTTCGGCCTAATGACGAAATATACTTTTTGTTATTCCGGCCGTGAGGCAGCGCTTCACGGACGCTCCGCTCCGCTCCGCGTCCGTGAATCTCTGCCTACGGCGGTCATAACAAAAAATACTGTTCGTCATACGGCCAAAAAAAACTTTTCTAGCTGATATAATTGCAGCCCTCGCCTTCGGCTCGGGCTGCAAATTCATATTCGCCAGAACAGTTTTTTTCGGCCTAGTGACGAAATATACTAATTCTCTCATGACGGCCGTAGGCAGAGATTCACGGATGCGGAGCAAAGCAGAGCGTCCGTGAAACGCTGCCTTACGGCCGGAATGACAAAAAATTATTATTAATCTTATTGGTAATTCATCATCAAATATTACTCATTCAATCGCCACTCTCAAAATTGTTCCGAAAATTTTTAAATGACACCGGTTCAATAATTTCATATATATGTACACATGGATGATTCGACTATCCACGATCATTCTTAATAATGTAAAAAAAAGAAAATAATTATATGCCATCAAAATTGATCATCTGTTATTTATCACTCTTGAATTGCCGGAAAGCGATTCCCCCTTGCGGATTACGTGAATTGTTCCGTAATTTTTACTGAACATATCTCTCCGTGAACTTGAAAAAAGGGTGCTAACTTGAACGAAGTACTGCACATCCTTGAACAGTGGAGCTCGTGGAGGCAGATCCCTCGGCTGAATGGCACGCGTTCGCTGTTCGCAAAGTCGCCAATAGCCCGTATGAAAAAGGGGCGCGGGAGGGGAGGAGGGTTGACAGAGGTGTTGTGTCAGGTTAGTTGAATCGTGTTAACGCACTTACAGAGGCTGAATAAAGGGAGGGGTTAGCTCACGTATACACGTAAACGTGGACTCTTCAATGCAGAACGGTATGCATGTAGTGTGCTGCACTAGACGACAGGTTATTAGTCTGGTGTAGGTCTGGCACGAGAAGCGAGTATAATAGGCTAGGTGTGACATTGCCCCAGAGTCTGTGAGGAGGCTCGTGCCACAACGGGTGAAGGGGAGGAATGAGTACATGAACGGATTCCGGAGTGTCATTGCCATCAGTCCGTTGTCTCGTGTTCAAGTGTAAATCGTCAGAGTCGAAAAAATATTGTCATTTCCCATCAATTTTAACAACGCGCAAATTGAAATTTGGTCACTAACTATTAACCCGAGGGGATAGTCACAGGTGAATTGGGTAGAACGGCGATTACAAAATGTCATCGATTACCCAGGATTACGGGACTGATTACACTGATTACCATTGCCTATGTGATAACCATGATTACCAAGAATTACAGAATGTGATTACACGATTACAAATGATTTCGTCGATTGTATTCTTTACCTACATTTTTTGATTTTTTCGAATCTTTTTTTTTTAAATACTCGATATGATCTCCCGCAAAATCAATGGCATGGGATTTGGATTTGCTCATCACCTTATAGAAGAAAATAAACAAATAGTGTCGTAAAATTGAGATAATATGACTCATGCTTCCACTTTTTTCATACCTAAAAAAACGTATAAAAAATTGACAAAATTTTCCGTCAAATAATTCTGGGACTTGAAAAGTGGTGAGACCCCCCCTTAAACATTGACAGCTTCACAATTTAACGGTAATTATAATTGACTGATACAGTAGACTCTCGTTATAGTCGCACTCACGGGGCTGTAGGGGCAGCCGATTCTGAGAATGGGACTGTATTTCTCTTCCCCCACCAGGCGCTCACGGTAAGCCTAAATTCCGGGAATCGGGAGCGATAAGAAAATAAATTTTACTCCAATTATTTTTCTCTTCAATTTGCATTGAACATTTTTATTAAATATAAAAATTATTTTCATTAAACACTTTTATTAAATTAACAAAATGAATTGCGTTGAACACTTTTAGTAAATTAATGAAATGAATAGAAATATTAATAACATCGCATTGTTCAATACACTCCAAAATTTNCCTATCTCTGTTTTTTCTCATTGTACCTCAACAAACTACGTCTGCGATGCATTCCAACTCACCCAAAATTCCCCAGAAATCACCCCAATTTTTCCACCTCCCCATCCCCAACCACTTGACTGAGTCGTTGGCCCGCAGTGATGCGACCCGATGCTCACGTTCGTGTAAAATAGACTACCGGTAGTCAAGTGCAAGTGTGAGTGAAAGAGATGAAGTGCGAGGGGGGTAGGCCAGCGAAAGAGGAGCCGACATTGGGAAACTATTGACCGCCTCTCTCAGTGGTGGAAGCCGTTTAACCCCACGGACGCGGCACAATGCGACCGACAGAGAAAGAGAGACAGCGGAGGCATAAACATTCAACACATCGGGTTCTCATTCATGAAGCGTTGTATATAAAGTTGGGGGGGGGGGGGGGNGGGGGGGCGGAAGGGGGAGGGCGAAGGTGTGAGAAAAGGACGCGTAGGAACGCGGAAATTCACTTCACCCTCTACCCACTTGTTTTCGCCCCCTGGACCCACTCCTCCGGCATTTGTGTTGTGTCGATGTGTTTACGGGCATGTGAAAGATGGCAAGAGAGAGATGGTGAGCGACTGAGGAGGTGGAGTTGAACCCAAGAAGCCTTGTGCAGCGCTGTAAAGCGATAAGATATCCGGTGAATGAGCGTCTGTGGGCACGTGCTCACAGCCCGAACGATCGGCGATCGGCAATCATCGGGCACAATCGACCTCCCGCGAACGAAAGGGAAAGCTTCTCATGTAAATATTCAACTTTCAATGCGACACCTGTTCATATTTGCGCCTTTACACCAGCATTAATTCATAAATACATGAGTGATGATTTGTTTACATTGACACGATATGGAAGCGAGGGATATAGACGTGGTCAAGTTTATCGGAACGATTAAACTTGTTTTATTCGCTTTTTTCGCTCTCTCTGCATTCCGGCGATCTCGAGCCGATGAATATTTCATGAGTGGGTAAAAACAGTTATGAAAGCGGGTCGCAGTTGATCAATGCGCGGGACAACGACGTGTACTGGACGGGAGCGGGTGTCATCGAAGTATTGTCTTAGTCAGGGGTTAGGCGGAAGGTAGGTTATGGTCGCGGATTGAGAGTTCGATGATGCCCGGTGGCTTGGCGCAGTGGGTAAGTTCGTTGCCTAGGCGGGCCAGAAAATACATAATCAACGTTCACTCGGCGGAAAAGTTCGATTTTGCCGAAAGTCGACTTTCCCCCCGAAAAAAGCCTAAATATGGCACTTTGTCTCCGGGTGAAAAAAAAAAAATTTATTTCTGCATTTCTGGGGCAAGTGAGGGTCTCGTGGCATTAGGCGAGCCAGAAAATACAGAATCAACGTTCACTCGGCGGAAAAATTCGATTTTGCCGACAGTCGACTTTCCCCTGAAAAATCCAAGATGACACTTTGGCCCCAGGTGGAAAAAAAAATTTTATTTCGACATTTCTGGCGCCTCCGAGTGTTTCATTAGCATCAGAAACGTTAATCGATATAAAAATTAAGGAATGTAATCGAAACTAACTTTCATTTTTGAGGCCTTGCAGAGGGTTGAATAAGCCTTGAGCCTCAATACTCAAAGCCTGGACTAGGCCTGAATTGAACTTCGGCAATGGCCCCTTGAATCGCCCTCATTTCAGGATCGAGTGAATGATGAAATCAAGCCCGTCGCAGGCCTGAGTCACTGACCCTTGCCAAACCTAGGCTCGCACAGGCTTGTTTCCATCGTCAGCCTATATAATTCCTACTTGGGTAAAGAATGGTTAAGAAATTTCAAATTTCAAGTGTGACGATATTATAGTAAATCTCATGAAAGTGCCATTCAATTGCATTTAGGAAAAAAATGGTTAAGAAATTTCAAGTTTTAAGTAAAATTCACGAAAATTCGTGAGTTTTCAGTGGCAATGAAATGGAAATTTCACAACTTGATTGAATGTTCAGTGGAATATGAATATTCAGAAAAAAAATGCCAGGAATTTTCAATTTTCCCCTGAATTTCCTGATTTTTCTGAAATTTCCCAGAATAATTGACCTGAAAAATCAAGTGTTCCATTGATTTCCAGATCATTTGAACAGAAAATCAATGGAATATTTGCTTTCCCACTGACAAGATTTCCTGAAGTTTCAGTGGAGCTTGAACACAACAAAAATTTCCGAAATTTGGCGCGGAAACTTCAGGCGACAATTTCCAACAGTCTACGCATGAAAAAATGTATCAAATCAAGACTTATCGACCTCTCATAATGGCAACACCTAACCGTACATTCCACATATTTTCTCACAGATGGCCCACACATTGTGACACCAGTAGCCCCGATGGCTGAATGAAGTTTATCGTCTAGACGAATCGATCGAGATTCCGCACCGACTCAATTGCGAGAGGAGTGAGAGGGCATGTGGCGTCCCTCACGTGCGTATTGCGTTTGCCGTTACACTCTCGTAATTCACGAGTGACATAAAACCTCGGTAATCGTCACAAGCCGTGACGTCGTCTAGCTAAAAGTGCATTGAATTTTTTTTTCTCCCTCCCTCCTTCCCTCTCTCACTCTCTCTCTCTCCGTTGACGTGGGAAAGTTGCTGAACAGTTGTACCACGTGAATTATACACGTACAACTAACTTGAAATGGTTCAGAAAGTTGCTGAGGCGAGGCGTTTCAAGACGAGTATCAAGGTTGAAGTAGCAAAAATAAATGAAAAAACAGGGAGAGGAGAAAAAGTAAGAGTCTATAACTGCTGGGATGAACGAGGCAGCATAATATACAAAAGGGACAAGGTCAAGTTTATCGTGGCGATGGCCGGAGCATTACTCGAGATTTATAGTTTTCCATGCGGCATACCACACCGTGACCCACTTTAGAAAAATCCCCCTTTCATCCACCCCGAGGGGGAGACAATGGTGGCTCAACAGCTCTTTTTCACGGAAAAGGGAGAAAAATTCAAAGTTTCTTTTATCACTGGAGTTTCAGTGGTAACTGAATACCCAGTATCAGGTCTACTTGGCCGCTGTCTCAAAATTACAATCACAAACTCACTCTGAACAAAACAGGAAATGGATCCTCTCAAACCGGAAGTGACGCCGGATGTCCCTCAAGTACCTGTTGCACCGAGTGGTGGTAGTTACCGTTGGAATTTCATGTAGAAAGTCTTGTCCCAAGGGGGTTGGGGGGGTTGGTGTACCCCGGCCCAGAGCGGGCAGATAAAAGTGAAGTTATGTACCCATGTACTTCCTTCAGTTGTTAATTTGTCTGTAACTCCGCTGTGTCGGGTCTGCTATATACACAATACCCAGACGATGAGGGTCAGTGGGGTGTTTCGTGCCAAGGCTCCATTCGGGGCTGGGCAAGTTTAGACCGGGGAGGCATAACACACACGCGCGAAACCACTTACATTCCACGGGACAGCCCAGCAGTTGGCTTAATGGGGGTAATGCCGCTCGCGGATCTGTATGACTGAGCGCGATGTAAGAGCGAGTGTCTTCGAGACGTCTTTATTTGAGGTATTTATGGCGGGTGGGCATGCAGGAGCTGAGGCGGAGGGGAATCTATTGCTCTCTCGCAGAAAACCAATCGCTGAACAAAAAAACGATATTTCAAGCACAAATTTTCAATCTATTTCGACCATTTTTGGGCTCGAAATATTTTTTTAATAACTTTCTTATTTTTTCCCACATTTTTCAAGAATTCTTCTATTTTTCTAGCTTGTCTTTTGGATTGGTGGAATAATTAATGTGGATGGAAAAAGTGACAACGTCGTGCCGTTCGAGGTACAAGTTGGCAGCACTGATTCACTCAGCTGTTGTGTTCCTTCCCATAGCGAAATGTATCTCCATTCGTATTTGCCGCGCTGACACCTCCACGATTTCTAACCTCGACGTTGTCGCTATTCCAAGTTGCGCACGCAGAATTCCTATTTTTCATGAGATTTTTAATTATCCCTTCTAAACAATTCTCCTAGGCCACTTGGATTATTTTTTTATGTTCTGTTGGAATTCATGCCTGAATACAAAAATTAATTTCTTAGTTTAGTTAAACATTTTCTCTTTTCCACCCAAACACTCAGGGTGACATTTATGGCTTTTCTTAGAAAATAGAGACGTGAAGAAAAACAGTCCTCATGGTGAGTCACAAAGGAGAGGCTGAAGAAAATTGAAACAAGGGCCTTTTGTCAAATGGGTCCAGAGAGTGAAAACTCTCATGACTTTTAGTTAGTCGTCCTAGAGACTTCGTTGGAGAAAGATATACCTTCTGCGTGCGATCATTAAAGAGTTTTACTTTGAAGAATAAAACTAATGTGTTTTTATTGAGTATTCCTACACATAATCCAATATGTTCCTCCATGACAGCTCCGACCAAGTGTGAAGTTTCAGGAAAATGTCTACTTTTTTCCATTTTTATAATAATATTTTCTTTCCGAATTCCCATAAGAGCCCGCATTAAAATACATTTTTTAGAAAAATTCCTGTGTTTCGCCCATTCTCCTAGACTATCTGGGATTTTGCATCGGGGTTTTGAAAAAATCAAAGAATGTATGAAAAAAATCATCAATTGTGGACGTCCGCATGAAAAGGGACCACTTTGTCGATTCTAGTTTCCGAGATATTCACGTTTTTGTCTCAGCAACTCCCATTTATACTCATGTTAAAGTGGTTTTTTCATCTGCTCCGGCGACGTCATTTTTCACCCTATGAGGATCATTTTGGGCTCAAAATGTGCGGAATGTTATAAATATTATCAGAGTATGCATAACTCCATATCGACAAAGTGGTCCCTTTTCATGCGGACGTCCACAATTATTTGATTTTTTTTACTCCCCCTGATCACGCCATAAATACCTTAAGACATTAAAGAGAATAATAGATCTTATCGGCGAAATTTATGATGACTCAGCTAAAGAAGTCATAACTTATTTGAAGATTTTGAAGGTTTTAGAGTAAGACTTTCAAGTCTTTTGAAGCCTGAAAGACTTAAGAATATCCAAGTAGTTCGGGCAATTTTTTCAGGGGGAAATCCTCTTTAGAGTTTATAGAATAGGGTATTTTTAGGTGCAATATCAACCTTCGTTTCCAAACATTTTATCGAGAACACGATTTTTGAAAGAATGAAATTCAACACACTGCGTGCATAAGAGCTGCCTACTCCCACTTTCAATCCGTTAGTTCATAGTTTTAAGGAACTTCAGCAGTAAGTATATGGGAGTAGAAGAAAATGGACTGGAGAGTTAAAATTTTGAGAATATATTCTTTGAGTGATTACAAATATCCTCCCGAAGTTGAGGAGAAACTATGAAAAATGTGTCATCAACACAGAGTCTTATGGCACCATTTTTGCAAATATTTTGGGAATATATCCCCACAATTTCATTAGCCGTCACCACAGGCATTATTTGTAATTATTGAAAATGTATGGCAAAGTTCGGGATTTTAGTTACGTTAGAGGAAACTGATGGCTGAACATAGCAACGTTGAGGGAGGTTAGAGTGCGCGCTGCGGAGGCCACCGTGTCAACTCCGCCAAGGCATATACTATAGATTCTATAGTACAGTATAGGATTTTATCGGGACACAAGAATACCAACTGCGTCGAACAAAAATGCGTGCTTGTCAAATCTCACATGAAAACTTTTATTTGTTAAAAAATTCGGATAAATAATATTTCGGAATAAGAATTATTTGGAATTGATTAATCACGAATAATAAGTGCAAAGAAACCCAAACGACGAAATTTCAATACACCCGTGAACTTTTCGTCATTTCATTATTTTTTTTTCAAAGCATGCAGCAGAGTGCCGGAACCATTGATATTTTCCCCCACTTCATAGCCCCAAAATTTACTACGGAAGTTCCTTTAAAGCATTTTCTCGTACACATAACACCATGTATGACTTTCTGCGTTACAATTGCTAGTTTTTTTCTTTTTGACATTAAAAAACATGAGCTCTAATATTCATTGAAGAAATTCCACGAAAAAATGTATTCAACAATAAAAAAATCCGAAAAAGTATGCAGACGGCAAGATGTTCGTCAAAGCTGAAGTCCTGTTTCAAAAAAAATTTCCAACTCGAACGAACCCAAACCTCTCAAAAAGTCTCCAAAACTGTCTCACCATCCCACCCCAGTTTTTCCTGATCCCTTTCTTCACCGGCGTCCGCCAAAACACCGATTAAAATTCCCCTGCGAGTGCACTCGCTCCGTCTCATCCCGGGCTATCTCCTCGTGTCTCGAATGTCAACAACACGGCTGACACCCGTCGTGTTTACGACCTATCGATTACTTTTATTTTCATGCTCCCTTTTTTTCCACCGCAATTTTTTTCCCATCCTCCGCCCCCTGCCCACCCCCCACCCCCCCTCCCAAGAGTGAATGAACGAGTTTGTGTTACACGGCTTGCGTGGAAATAAAAAGGTAAATATAGTGACAAGGTCAACAGCAAGTTGGATGGGCTGTCGAAGTGGTGCACCGTGACAAAAATGTATAAATGTATGTGTTTCCATACACTCGCATGGGCTTCCGGCACTTTGGAGAGAGACATATAAATCGTATCAATCGTTCTGCATGTGTATATATGCGGGGGGGAGGGGGGGGGGGCATGTTCCTGGTGCATCGGGGCGACGCGGGGGGTGTGGAGATGTGGAAGTGTGATACATCGTTCAACGTGACACAGTGGATAACAGAACTCGGAGGGCGGGGGAGTTGGGGAGGGCAAGGGGGGGGGTGGCTCAGCGGGGTACACAAGGGCGTAGGTAAACGTACTGTCCCTCCAACCCCGTTTTCCCTTTCATTCCCAACACAGCTAGTTCGTCTCGTTCGCGTTCCCACATATTCACGTATTCATCCTTCTTACATNATGCGATTCGCGAATTCCTCACACCCTTCCTCCAACTCACGTACATGAATTTCCGCATTGCTTTCTCTCTCGCTCGTTTTATGTACGAATACATATTCCGGCCCAACATTCCATGACGACTGTCTCGAGTGCAATACGTGCGAGGGGGTATATCGGGCAGATCAGC
>NW_021680382.1:52800-53052 GCF_001412515.2 Diachasma alloeum | reverse complement strand
AAGGAGCTTTGTCAATTCACCTCTTGGGCTTCGCCGGGCGTTTTGTAGGATTGTGTGCATAACAGTGCCACCGGGGATTCCTCACTTAGTTTCTTGGGTGTGTAAACAACACTTGACGTGGGGTGAATGGAGGTTGGGATGAGACGGGTGCAGTGGCACGTGTCATAATTCTTGTGAATGTGAGGTGAAGTTCATTCGGTTTATTTAATTGGGGATTAGAGTTTAGGGATGAGGGGGGGGGGGGGGGGGGGG
>NW_021680382.1:50581-52784 GCF_001412515.2 Diachasma alloeum | reverse complement strand
GGAGGAGGAGTGGAAAGCAGTTCTTTTGGGCGTGCGGCAAAGACGAATGTCTGAATTTCACAGACCTTTCGTAGACAGTTTTCAGACACTACAGGGAGAGAGAAATTCAATAAAAATTACCAGAAAAAAAAGTAAAAATTACGTTTCGAAACGTAATCCGCGAGCGGAGTGCAATTCAATAAAAAGTGAGTCGGAACTCACACTATAAAAATTAACCAGCCGTCTGATGACGTTTTTGATGGCGTTTTCTGATGGCGTAATGTTGGATACCAGCGTTGGGACAACGCTGCTTGTCAACGTTGGGGCAATGTTGAATTCAATGAAGCAGTGAATTGACCGATTCATCTTGA
Organism: Diachasma alloeum; assembly: GCF_001412515.2. Lineage (NCBI taxonomy): Eukaryota > Metazoa > Arthropoda > Insecta > Hymenoptera > Braconidae > Diachasma > Diachasma alloeum. The sequence continues at coordinate 52,434 of NW_021680382.1, read as the reverse complement.
TGGATCCGAACTCGGACATCTTGACTGAGTTCCATTACGACATTGATTGCATCATCTGTTGTCAAATCAATTTATTTTGAAACCAATATTCAGGGAAAGATAGAAAATTTTAACGTTGTGAGAATGTTAGGCAAATTCTTCAGTGACGGTCACGGCTAGTATGTAGCACAATAATTTTCGGAGGGACTCACACGAGATTGTCATGTATTTTTCTCTCCGTATCGGTTACATAAGAACGGAGTTTAATGCAAATTCCCTATTCAACTCCCCGCAAAACGTCAGATTTCCGATACTAGATGCTGTTGTAAAAATTCATGGAGCTGAATGAATAATATCCGATAAAGTTCGATCGTAATCGCAATTCACATGTCACACGAAGAGTGAGGGATTCCGAATATATGTCGTAAAAATATAGTTGAAGCGTGTCATCTGAGCTTTAGGAGGACCTGTTGCTCTATCTACCGCCCTTTCTCACTTTTACTCACCACCTGGACTACCTCCTACCTCTACCCCTCCCTTCATTCCACCATCCTCTCACCTGAATCTGGTTTAGTCCACAGTTGTACCTAAACTGTTTGTATGTATATAATGAAGTGGAATCTATTGCCACTTGTTCCTGTCCCATACACTGGCGAATTTGATGCAAACTCTGTGGAACTGAGATTTGGATTTAATACTTTTTAACCTCTGCTGCTCTTTCAATCTTAAATCTGAGAGGACTTCTCAGTGAATCACTTAGGATATACATTTGATGTGATATTGACGCACGAAAAAGGTTCAGTAAAAATTATGGAACTCACAGTTCACCGATTACGGAATCGATCAGAAGATGTAAGTGACGGTATCGTAATTTTTCACGGGAGATTCAGGTAAAAATTACGGAACGCTCTAGAAAAATTCCGTCGTTTTAGATAAAAATGACGTTACGCCGAATACAGAGACAGCACTTGGCACTGTCACTCATGTGGAAATCATTTGAGTCCTCACTTCACACAGAGATTCTGGAATTCATTAGCTATTATTTTGCTCGTCGATAGTAAATTATAACGACGTGGGTGATGAATTTTTTGGATAACCGTATATCGATGGAAAAAATTGACATGTGTTTATGCGTGTGACTACGTACAGCGAGAACCCGCCATAGAGTATGACAGGCCGACCAACTCTGAGGAAAAACAACTGGCGTCGGGCCGACGTTGCCACTTTTTTTACACAAATTAATTATTTCCCATTTATTATTGAAATTGCATATAAAAATTTTTCGATGCATGTAGGATGTAGGAATAAAATTGAATAGTTGTAAAAAATATTATATGACTACAGAAGAATCTGAATATGGTCATATTATTTAATTGAAGGGAACCGAATTTTCGTGTTCAGGGATTGGTTTTCTGCAGGAATACAATAATTTCCCTCCGCCACACCTACATTCCGTCATCGCCTGAACATCGTTAAACCGTTTGACCACTTCACTACTGATTTCCCTCCCCGATTACCTTTGGCCCACTAAAATTCGCCGCGATGTCCCCCGTAATTTTTACCCACCTCTTCCCACCGCCCAGAAACCTCCAATTTCCACAGAACCAAATCTCCCGTTCAGCCATACAGACCCCGAGAAAAACGAACGCCAGTGGCAAGCACTAGGGCAGACGTTGAAATTCACCCCCCGACTTCAAAGTGAAAAGTTGAAACGTCAGTGAAAAAAGTACACAAACCGGAAAAGAGTCGAAGAGAGATGACGCTCGTACATCACGGAATACAGTAAACTTTTCGAAGGGTGTATAACAGATCCGGCCGTGACCTTGAAAACGTACATACACATTTAAAGAATCCAGAGGGGGGGACGGGGGGGG
>NW_021680382.1:29300-50549 GCF_001412515.2 Diachasma alloeum | reverse complement strand
AAAGTACCTGTGCTGTCGGGGAGGGGAGGGCTTGAGAGGTTGGTGCCATCGTAACCTATATACAGAAGCATGTCCTTACGCGGCCGCAACCCCGAAGAGTCTCGTGAAGGGAGACATGGAAAGGAGAGGAAGGAGTGAGATCGGTCGGCAAGTTTATGAATGGAGAAACTTCTGCTTCGGTGCATAAACGACCGGAGTGAGGGATCGAGGGGGAGTCAGGAAATAAGGGCCACGCTGACCGAAGAAAGGGATTCCCCGGGTTATACACGACCTATACATATTAACGATAAATGCGGTGAGAATCTTGCCGTTCTGGGGTCTTTGCTGTTGTGTCATGCGTGTGAGAGGAGGAAAGAGATTGTCCATCGCTCAGTGAGGGTGTGTATGTAGATAACCGCGGGAAAGGGGGAGGGGGAGGGGGTGAACCCCGAGGGCAATACCGAGTCCGCGGAGAACAACAGAATAAGCAACAGGTACAATGTGTATACGCCGCCGGGTGTATATAGTTGAACATGACGTTGGCAATCAAAGCACCTTCTCAGAATACTCATCTCTCTTTTTGTTTATGGAGTTTTACTCCCTGGGCTCCTGTTTTTTGCTCCCGAGTGAAAGCAGTGGTGTCTTTGACATTCACGTTGCCAGGTTTTTGGGGTTGGAAAACTTGTTTTTTTAATACCTGCCTCAAACGTCCACTTTTCGAAACAGTTTAGTGTGCGTAAAGTGGGTGTTTTACGCATAATGTGCGTAAAGTTCAGAGGTCGTGCGTAAAGTGAATTTCGAGTGCGTAAAGCGAAGCTTGAACTTTGCGCACACCGTGCACAAAAGTAACCACTTTACCCCCACTACGGTTCCGAACAGTGAACTTGGCAGGTATCACAAAAATAGGATGTGTTACGCGTGCAAAAAAGTGGTTCTTTACGCACTTGTAATACAATATACTATTTGGTATCAGGTGTCGGAATATGAAGTAGAGCTTGGTTGATAGCAGTTGAAAGTTGATCAGTGACGTCGTTTTTTAATAAGTAATTCAGTAGCGAAATGGTAAACCGGTACAAGTCAATTTCGACGGTCGACCAGTTTTCAATGAATATCTCAGAGTCTAAGGGAGGTAGCAAAATTTTTGTTATAAGCTTTTTTGTAGAACCGAGTGAGTGCTACAATAAATGTAATTACGAAAAATTCGCTATCTCCCTAGATTCAGAAATATTCCTAAAAAACTCAAGTGGGAGAAAAATCGACTGGAAGCGTTTTACCAGTTCGCCACTGCATTATTCTAATGGACTCTATAGTGGCTCAAAATATTCGCTCCAATGCTATCGACAGAGTTGGAAAGGAGTGATGACTGCATCATTCATTCGCAAGTTATATCGGATAAGGGAATTCCAATGAGCTAAAGTTGGGTCAATATGGGCCAAAGTTGAGCCGACATTGCCCAAGGGTAAGCCAACACTGGCCTCTTGGCCAGAATATGCGGAGTCCACATTGGCTAAAGTTGAATCGACATTGGCCAAGGTTCAGCCAACACTCACCAAGGTATAGCCGACATTGGCCAAGGGTGAACCGACCTTGGCCAACATTGGTAGCACCCAATCTGGGCCAATATCTATTAAACAATAAACAGTGACAGCCATCAGTATTGGACCAATATTAATTCTGTGGTAGCCCCAAATTTCGACTCAACACTGTCCGAGAGTAAGCCAACATTGGCCAAGGTTGAGCCGACATTGGCTAAGGGTGAGCCGACATTGGCCAAAGTTCAGCCAACAGTCGCCAAGGTTGAGCCGACATTGGCCAAGGTTGAGCCAACATTGGCCAAGGTTGAGCCAGCATGGAACAAAATTAGTAGCATCAAGCCTCGGCCAATATCTATTTAACAGTGACAGTCATCAATATTGACCCAACATTGACAGTCAATGTCGGCCCAGCACTGGAAGCCTGCGGATTCTCATTTAAATAGAACTATCCATTTGGAAGCAATTTGCTGATTTATAAGCAAAAATCATTAGACGAAGTCATAAAAAATGTAATTGCTCTCGGGCACTCATTACTCCGCCATGAAAACTTGATTCCGCGATGTATTTGAAGCTCGTATTTAAGGGTTTATAAAATGTTTTGTTGTAATATTTACTTTGATGAGAATCATAACGATCGCGAGCGGTACATTCTAATGATGATAAAGTATTAGTCTGATTTCGTGTGATGGCGGTGGAGTAAGGTTTTACAGAGGAGGCACTGTACTCTTCGGATACTGTTATGCGTTGGCATGCGTGACGCAACGGGAAAAACGCGATGCGGTCGGACTTTTGTCGGTTCTCGGTGGCGAGAAAGCGCAGATGGTGTACATGAGCGATATTCAACGTTGCTTTATGCTTCAGGTTTCATTTCTGATGATGATATTCATCAGTGAAAATTTTTCGAAATTTTGTGCAATTGTGCAACGCTGTTACACTGTTTGGAAAAAATTGAAATTTCATGGACAGGGGACTAGTGATTTTCAAGAGAGTGACATTGAATTTGATTTAGGGGTAGAAAAAATTGGAAAGCTTGAGTTTTTACTAAAGCTTCAATGAAATTCCAAAAAATTCTGTTTAGAATTTTTTAATATTACATAGAATTCGTGGTGATTTGATAGAATTAAATCTATTCTATTTAATCATTGAATGGCAGCACGAACACGAGAATTTTTTAACTTTGTTGAATTTTCAATCCAAGATGAATATTCTACTAAATTGTGCTGAAACTTGAATTAATTGAAAATTGAAAAATATATTCAAGTGAATTCTCGTGATATCTATTAATGTTCATAGAATAATTGAAGTGAACTCCACAGTTTTTATTGATTTTTCATCGAATCGTTCCAATAATGGAAGTCCTTGACATTTCAGTGGAACTGTCACTTGATGAAAATTTCTAAGAAGTGAACCGAAAATTGACTAATACTTCAATGGAATTCCCACAGTTTAATTCCATTTAATTTTTACATAGCAGCTGGAAAGCGAGAATTTCCTCACTTCGGTGAATTTTCATCAGAGATGAATATTCTCCTAAATTGGGCTGAAACTTTAATTAATTAAAATTTGAGAAATTGATTGAAGTGAATTCTCATGATTGTTATTAATGTTCATGAAATAACTGAACTGAACTCCTCAGTTTTCATAAATTTTTCATCGAATCCTTTCAATAACAGAATTCCTTGAAATTTCAATGGAACTGTAATATGATAGAAATTTCCAAAAAGTGAAACAGGATTTCATTCAACAATTTTGAGCAGCAGAAAAGAAAGAATTTCTGAACTTACGTGAATTTTCAATGAAAATATGAATATACAGCACAAAATTACACTGAGTTTCTTGAATATTCATTCAAGGACATATTTTTACCGGATTTTTTATGATTTCTATTAATGTTCATGGGATAATTGACCTGAAATCCAAAATTTCAATCAATTCTTCATTAAATTGTGAATTTTTGGCGCAACTATCAGTTTCAATATTGATTTCAAGATTGAAAAATCTCGAAAAATGTGTCAGAAATTTCAGCTAAAAATTTTCAACAGTGAATTTTAATCACTTGTGATGATGAAAATTCAGTTGTGTAGTAGATCAATTATAATTGTTTATCTATTCCTATGTTTCATAAATTCAGATGGAATTCCAATGTTTTTTGCCCGAGGACTAGTCGTGATTGCGCGTCGACCTCGCGATTTCTTTGAAACGAACGCCATTGCTGGTGGGGAAGGTGATGTAATAGAGTGAACACGTAACTCCTTCTTGAAATGAAGTAGTATAAGGAGAGGTGGTGTCAGATACCTGGTGGAGGTTGAGATAACTCCACGTTTAAAATGGAATTTTCTTTCAATCACGAAATAAAACAGAATGGAAAATTCGAAATCGAACAAAGAATTTACGTTATTCTTTCCAAGAGAGAATCTCAAACTTGTATGTTTTTTTCTTTTCATTTTTCAACCTCAAGTTTAAGACTTAAATAAGTAATTTTTCAAACGGTGAACATTTCAAATGCGCCGGAACCGCCCATGACGTCATGAAGACGACCGTGCGCTAGACTAATCACAGGGTAGCTCGAGAAGACCTAACCTAATCTAGACGTACACCTCAGCCAATTGAAAACGGGTACTCCCTACTCGGCTCACACTCGACCAACGAAGCGTTGCCCAACGTTATCTAGTCGTCCTTGTGACGTCATCAAAAAACATCAAAAAACATCAAAAAATAGACGTGCGACTAGGGTAAACTGCCCAGTAGATGGACGCCTAAGAAAACCGCACAGTAGACGGCCGTTTGTTTTTTAGCAATTGAAAAAAAAATTGATCGAAAAAAAATCGTCACTCAGAGGTTAAGAATCACAAGATCTATGCGCGCGCTGATCTATTCATTTGTTGAAATGAAGAAATGGAATTCATTAAATTTCATTTTCTCATGAATACCTTATAAATATTGGAAATGAATCAAAGAGAATTCGACTAATGATTGAAGTGAATAGCGAAGTAGAGTAAAAGAATCTATAAAGAATTTTTCATTTTCAATTAATTATCTTCAATTTTTTAACATAATCGGTCTCCATAAAAGGACAGAATTTATCAATTTCATTGATGATATATATACATGTGAAATACATATATTCTATATATATATGACGTGAAAAAAAAATTACCACTGAAGAATTTGAAAATATGTCACTGAAGAATTTGAAAATGCCGCGTGTTTTTTTTTGTAAATAACTTCGTGTCACATATTGACCAAATAGAATTAAGGATAGGCGGTCAGGCAGTTTCGAGATATTTCGATACAAAACAACTTCACGTTTCTTTCATCTTTAGTAAATAGGGTCACAACAGTTAGTGAAAATTCAAAGCAACAATTCACCTTTCAGTATTTTTTTGCGTAGTTTGCTATCCAAAAGTAGCTCGTCCATCTATAGGGCAGTGCCCATCTACTGGGTAGCTTNGGGTCACAACAGTTAGTGAAAATTCAAAGCAACAATTCACCTTTCAGTATTTTTTTGCGTAGTTTGCTATCCAAAAGTAGCTCGTCCATCTATAGGGCAGTGCCCATCTACTGGGTAGCTTACCCTATAGAAGGGTTAAAAATAAAAAAAATCGCCATTTTCCCCAAATTCCGCACTCGGGTGGAGCCCACACAGAGGAACATAAAAAAAAATAATCCAAGCGGCCTGGGCGAATTGTTTAGAACGGATAATTAAAAAACTCATGAAAAATAGGAATTCTGCGTGCGCAACTTGGAATAGCGACAACGTCGAGGTTAGAAATAGTGGAGGGGTAAGCGCGGCAAATACGAATGGAGTTGTGATGACACATTTCGCTATGGAAAGGAACTCAACAGCTGAGTGAATCAGTGCTGCCAACTTGTACCTCGAACGGCACGACGTTNAGTGGAGGGGTAAGCGCGGCAAATACGAATGGAGTTGTGATGACACATTTCGCTATGGAAAGGAACTCAACAGCTGAGTGAATCAGTGCTGCCAACTTGTACCTCGAACGGCACGACGTTGTCACCTTTTCTATCCACATTAATTATTTTCCAATTATCCAAAAGACAAGCTAAAAAAATAAAAGAAGGCTTGAAATATGCGGGAAAAAATAGAAAAGTTATTAAAAAAATATTTCGAACCCAAAAATGGTCGAAATAGATTGAAAATTTGTAATTGAAATATCGTTTTGTTGTTCAGCGATTGGTTTTCTGCGAGAGAGCAATAGATTCCCCTCCATCTCACCTGCTACATGCCCACCCCGCCATAAATGAGTCGCAATACAAAATCCTTTGATTCGGCGACCGAACATCAAGCCCTACGAATTATTTTAAGCTGCTGTTATCTATAATATGAAAAAAATAAAAATGGATACAGCAAAGCTGCCGTAAGACAGCTGCGCAGAACAGCCGGCAGGACATCCATTGGTGCTGGTGGTAGGCAAGGTTTTTCCATTCTCTTGATACAGGGAAGAGCTGCCGCAGTGTAGCAGCCCAAAAAGCCGCAACGCCTGGTACACCCCTATGTCTCGAGAAAACGAGTTAGGGATACTGTAGACACAGCCCGAGCAGTGCCTCGCTCTTTTGGCTAGGTGGCCCTGAACAGCGCCTTCGGTATTCACAGATGTGCCTCGCACAGCTGTTGCCCTCATCACGAGGAGCGTCAGTCGAGGGATCGCACACATCAGCACTGAACATCCGGTCGATCCTGGAGAGCTCCGCGATGGCCCTCGATCGATGGTAAATATTCCAATAATTTCTTGGGCATCATTCAACTCGTGGTGAGGGCTGACGGAGTCATTCATGTGCGCGAAGATAATGATTTCAAGCATTCGTGCCGGCAGTCTAAATAATTCATTCAACTGGAATTCTGCTAGGCGGTGGGGGAAACTATTCATTACACTGATAAATCAATTGGAGAAATTGAATCATCTTGACGTGATTCTAGCGCTCATTGGAGAGGTAAATTAATGGAGACAACGGGGGAAGACTGGTGTCTACGAATTTCACGTCGGCTTAATAACAAAAAAAATCAACATAGTTCAATTATTAATGAATTATGTTGTTATTAATTCATTCATTCATTAATTCAGTTAAGAATTCATTTGTTAGCAGAAGATGTTGTGAGTTAATTTGTATTGAATTTAATAAACCAATAAGTTGTGATGAATCAAAATTTGGCACGGCTTAGAGATGTGCTAAAATTTTATGACGCGTCATGTGACCGGCACGTGACGGAGGCCCTTGTGACGATTTTTGTCGTTATCACGTTCATATCACGAATAAATAGATGGCTTGCGCTGTTGAAATTTTTCGTCTGAATTTTCCGTGTCAAATCCCAGAATTTTTTATTACGGGTAATTTTCACTGAATTTTTGGGAAATCTTGTCATTGAAAAATCAAATATTCCATTGTTTTTCTGTTCAAATGATCTGATAATCAATTAAATTTTTTATTTGTCAGTTCAATTTTTCGGTGAAAATTTGGAAGAATCAGGAAAATTCATGTCATTTTGTTTCTGAATATTCATGTTCCGTTGAAAATTCAGTCAAGTTGTGAAATTGGAGTCTCACTGTCACTGAAAACTCATGAATTAACGCGAATTCTACCTCAAAATTGAAATTGCACAGCCATTTTTCTCGGCCACCGGGGGCTTAATAACAAAAAAAATCAACATAATTTAGTTATTAATGAATTATGTTGTTATTAATTCATTGATTCATTCATTCAGTTAAGAATTCATTTGTTAGCAGAAGATGTCAGTTAATTTGTATTGAATTTAATAAACCAATAAGTTGTGATGAATCAAAATTTGGATTGAAGTTTTTTGAAAAATAAGAACAAATTTTGATATTTGAATAATGATTTTTCAAATTTTTAAAGAAATTATGGACATCGTTGATTGCTATTCCATGGAATCGTTGGAAATAATTGGAAATCGATGAAATCAGCAATCATGAAAATCATTTTGAAAATCGATTCCACTTGGAAGTAATTCGCTCAAAATCGCAGGTACAGCCCCCTTGATCAAGTTGGTTAATTTCCCTCAAGCAAATCTGTTCCACTCCATAAAATATTCTCACGTGGGACATATAGTTTTTTGGCAGACCTAATTTTTTCTCTGAATGCAATTACCCACATTCACGGGATAATGTTCAACGGAATAAATGGTAAATTTTACAGTTGATTGAGATAACAACCTATTTAGTCATGAGAATAATTTTGATTTTTGAGTAAACCAACGAATTTCTGGAGTTGGCAAACTTTGGCTAGAAAGAAATCAAATACTCTCATCATTGCGACAAATAAAAGGAACTTTAATTCTACAGAAATTCGATTTCTCCCAATCAAATGTATCTCAAGAAGAGATAACTGGTATTCCCCATGAAATCATGTTTATTTGAAAATTAACAACCAATGATAGTTGGTTCAAATAAAATTCTCTTGATAAAATTAATTTTTCATCACGCTGTGACGAAAAGTGAACTTTTCGTCACGCTCCGCGTGCCTAAATGTCCAATTTCCGCCACATTGTGATGAAAAATATTGTTCGTAACTCGTGAAAAAATGTTTTTTAAAAAAAACACTTTTTTGCACTTGTTACGAAATATACTATTTCCTGTCAGTGTTCCGGCACGAATTATCGTCGCCTTGAGTGAATTTTCCTCCGCTCACTCGGAAAAATTCACTATTCGTCTCGCCCTTTCTGCCCCGATGTTGTGTGAAAGAGGCCTAGAAATGTATTTCGCTCCCCAATTACTCGACTTGTTTGGTAATTTTTCTCCGCATGTTAATTATCAATGAACAAGTTTCGCGGCGCAAGTGAGAGCACTTGATAAGTTTTTTTCCTCCGAGTGTGTCGAGCGCCCTTGTCTCTTTGCTGAAACTTTATACGATGTTTGGGAAATCGCAGTCGGTAACAGTTTCTTCCAACGATGCATACGCGTGGTCCGTATACCGTTGAACCCAATTCCGCTAGAAGCGATTGGAGGACTTCCCTTCAACGTCGTCTGATGTATCGCCGATACTGCAGCTACCTTCTATTCTCGGCGCAGTGTCAGCCCACCGAGGTGAGCCAGCCCTCCCTCCCCATCGCTCGGCGTTTCGTCATCCTCTTGTGGTGTTAGATTAAAAGAGTAATAAATGAAGATGAGCAAGTTGGTAAGGAAACTGGAGAGACAATGGAAACAGTGGAGAGAAGAGAGGATGAGGCGGTCTCATGATTTATTTTCATTGCACCGAGGAAGGAGGCCAGCGGGAGTATTGAGCGAAGCCCATTAATTTAGAAAATTCTCCAGTGGAAAATGAAAATCCGATTGTGAATAGATTTTACCTCTATTGTGAAAGAATCGGGTAGATGGGGAATGCTGCAGGAAATCAGAGGCAGGAAACTACATGAATTGTCAATTCATTGAATTTGTTACACATTTCTTCAGGTTGAGAGACGAAAAATTGAAACAGAAGTAGATCAAATCCATTATTTTCATTACTAATCGATTAAAACAGTATTTCATTCTTTGTCTTGTTCTACTTGTTTACTTGTTTCAAAAGAAAGGATTTAATTACATCAAATAAACAATTGAAATCGAATTAACACTTTAATCAGTTCAAATAAAGAGTTTTCTTATTTTAAGAAAATCACATTTTCATGTATTTTGTGAAGGAAATTCGAAGTTGTTTCAACTATATTCGCGCGACATGATAAAATTGACAATAGGGAACTTGCACGATTTTTTCCATTTTTTAATGTCAAGTTTCGGTCTTGAAGGATTAATTTTTCATTTACAAACATTAGAAATATTGCTCATTAATTAATAAGTGATTATCGAAAGTTGAAGGTTTCAAACGCTTTGAAATCGCTAGTGACGTCATAACAGTGGTCGAACGCTGGACCAATCACAGAATGGCTCGAGCCAACCTAACCCAATCTTCGCGTGCGCCTAATCCAATGGATGACGGCAACTCCTCCCTCTCCTCACATTCGGCCAATGCAGGCATTATTTATGCCACATTATGACGTCATGACCGAAATCATAGATTTAAAAAACGTGTGATTATCAATCAATTTTCATACAATATCTAGGCAATATTTCTGCTCAATTCTTTTCGTTTAGTTATTACAAGATCTATTCGTTTGTTGAAATGAAGAAATGGAATTTATTTAATTTCATTTTCTCATGAATACCTTATAAATATTGATAATGAATCGAAGAGAATTCGACTAATGATTAAAGTGAATAGCGAAGTAGAGTAAAAGAATCTATAAAGAATTTTTCATTTTCAATTAATTATCTTCAATTTTTAAAAATAATCGGTCTCCATAAAAGGACAGAATTTATTTATTTCACCGATGATATATATACATGTGAAATATATTATATATATATATATATATATATATCATATATATCATATATATATATCATATATATATATGTGAAAAAAAAAATTTACCACTGAAGAATTTGAAATTATGTCACTGAAGAATTTGAAAATGCCGCGTGTTTTTTTTGTGAATAACTTCGTGTCACATATTGACCAATCAGAATTAAGGATTAGCGGTTAGACAGTTTCAAGATATTTCGATATAAAACAACTTCACGTTTCTTTCATCTTTAGTAAAATAGGATATCTATGGGTTATGCTCAATCATCATCAATGAATGGGGAAATTATTATGACGCAAAGAATAATAAGGACCTGAACTTATATAGTGTTCTACATCTTGTGACGTCATCGGATATTGTTGGACAGGATTTTTGAATAGATAGGAGGGGAAATAGGATAATTCTCGATATTAGTTTATAAGCAAAATTTACTGGAAAAATTGGATTTTTAGACTGGGATTTGCGCCCGGGACCTTCCGATTATGCATCCGGTGCTCTTTTTTTTCAACGAGATTTGTCTTTAAAAAATAATCCTTGTTTACAACATTTGCATACCTTAGAAGCTAGTGTCAGGAAAAGGTTCTATGAACACTATTTACAATAATAAAATGTGTAAACTTTGGCCAGGAGTGACTCGAGTTTATTGATAACCGTAGAATTTTCTTCCGATGTTTCAAATAGTAATGGTTTTTCACTAGAGATTGAAAAACGTGAAAATATCGCGTATTTTTTAAGCGACTAACTTCACGCGACTTATTGACCAATAAAAATTGAGGATTAGCGGTCGAGCTGCTTCGATATATTCTATAATCCTATCTACAAAAAATGAAAGTTTCGTGAAGTTGTTTTATATCGAAATATATCGAAGAAACTGCCTGACCGCTAATCCTCAATTCTGATTGGTCAATGAATCACGTGAAGTTAGTCGATAAAAGCACGCGGTATTTTCGAATTCTTCGCGTCATAGTAGACCTTTTCATTCTGCAAACCGAGGGGAAATATTTATTCCGTTCATCAAACTAAAAAATCTTCGGAAAAATAATGAAAAGTTCCGATAAATGTCGACATTCTGTAGTGAAGTGGTAAAATAGGATAAGTACAATATTTTTGAAAAAAATTCTATTGCTTGACTCGAAAGTTCTCTCAAATGTGGCGAAATTTTTTAATATTTGAGCCCTCAAAAATGATGATTAATACGTAGATTCAGTAAAAATTTCAGCTACTAGGGAAGTTAACATGCGAACAAAGTGCCCGAAACATTAGTGACTCTTAGGGTGAAAAGCTCTCTTGTCAATTTTTACATGTTTATCATGCGCGCGCGTGACTAACCCTTCCTTCTTGCATTTTCTTTTATTCGGGAATGACATAAAGTTGATTGTTTCCAATTTTTTTACTTGGGAAAATCGAGAAAATCCTCTGGTTTCTTAGAAATTTTAGGAAAATGTCTGTTTTTTTTTACATTCGAGAAAAAAATCGAAAATTATTTTGAGATCTATCGGACTTCCAGAATAATTCAATAAAATTGTTCACTTTTCCAGAAAATCAATTCATAATATTTCGCTTATTTTTCAACAATTGCAGGTATTGATCGGATCCCTTTGAAGAGTGAAAAATTATTAATTTGAGATTCCGAATCATTCATTAATTTTTCACTTCTCATTCATCTTTATAACTGATTAATTTCTTTTGTTTCATAATTTTTCATAATGCATTTATGAGTATATGAAATTTAATACTTATCAAAAAAATTCTCAACCCTCAAATTTACTTCATAGAAATGAAATATTCATATTCAATCACTACTCTCATTCACTTTTTCAATTATTAACTAGCTGTTCTTTTTCAATAAAAAAAAATAAAAAAAAAAATAAAAGCAGTAAAAAGAAAAAAATTCTCAACTTTGAAATTTATTTCATACAAATGAAATATTGATATTCAATCGCTCCTCTCATTCACCTGTTCAATTGTCAACCAACTATTCATTTTCAATAAAAGATAAAATTCAACAATTTCGTTTTTCATCACAAGTGAATGCAACCATTGCTCAACGGTGAGAGCCAAAAAAAAAAATTTTGAAAGAAGAAACAGCTCGTGGAGTTACAAAACGCCGGCCTTCGGGGCCTCCCACTCTGGCGCTCAGAGTGAATCTGGCGTTGTCCCTTCGGCGCGTTGAGATTTCGTCATCGCACAGAGCAAGCGACTCTCAAAATATTCAACGCCGTATATCCGACAAACCACTTACACGTATTGTGCGCCCCACTGGACCAGTAGAAAATCTCCGCTTCAACTCACCGCAGGCTAGTGCCCCTGCCTTATCGGCCATCGATAACAAATTTTTTCCATTTTCTAAATATAACCGAACAAGCAACAATACAAAAACATTTTTAATCGTCTCTTTTCACTTCGCCCCAACAAAGTCATCCGTTTCCATTTTTTGTCTTCAATTGACCGATCGATATGTCGACGCGGCATGTGACTCACGGAAAATGCATGCGTTATTACAAAATAGAGGAGCGAAATTATTGATCTGAATTCCCGTGAAACCGCCTGAAAATTTATGAAAGATTGAAATAATATTCATAAAAAACAATTGTTTTTGACAAGAATTTTTTTCCAAGAGAAATTAAGATGAATCTTTCTCTTTTCTTTCTTTTAATAAGAACTTTTTCAACGATTTTCTCTTTAGTTGTGACAAGCACAGTGATAAAAAAGAATGACGCGTGTCGATGTGACTCGATCGGCAAGTGGCATCGATATCCCGCATCGCTGCATAACCAACTACGCCTGTAGGCTCCCTCGACAATTCAGCGCATAGAATTGTGTTACAAAATCCCCGTAGTTGCAAAAGGCCCTGGTCTTATAGTCATTCTTAGTGACGCGCAATGGCCTGGCAGTGGTGTGCTGAGTCACGGCTGCGTTGTCAATTCGTCGTGAAGGTAGACGCGCAGTAACGCGCGGCGTTGCCAGTTTCGCCCGAGCGGCTTGTGCCGAGGCTCTTGCCCGTTCCCATTCCCCCCCCCCCCGCCCTTCCACCCGCTCTGACCCAGCGGTACGTCGCAACCGCCGCCCCCGCAGCGTCGAGCGTCCATCCCCACCGCGACAAGAGCTTCTGCTCCAATCCCCGGATAGAGAGAGAGGGGCATCGCACTCTGTCCCGGGGGCCGAGGGAGACGGCGAATTTTACGGGCGCGCGGGCGCAGGCTATGTTCAAATTTCATTGCATCAAGCTTTCTCGGCTATTCGTTGGCGACAACGCTGGGGCGCGGAATTCGCAGAAAATGTCGGTAATAGAGTTTTGCGAGAGATAAACAGTTGAATGAACGGCCACGTTGGTGAGTGCCTAGGAGGGTTACCAACTGGGTAAATGGTCGACAAACAAAATTTTTTTTTCGGGGGAAAACGCCGCTCCGAGGTTTTCAGGCTCGCGAACGCGACATAAAAATTGAGATGATTAGGGACAACGGAACATTTATGGGATTATTTAAGGGTCGAATAAAATTACGCTTTGTTAATTAAGGACAAATGTTATTTGTTGAACTTCAATCGTATTTGATGTTTTATGTATATTTTTTTGGAACTAGGAGATATTAAATTACAAATTTTTCGATTACTAGTGTCAACGCCATTTGATTACGCTCTTTTCTATTGCAGATTCGATATTGTTTTTTTCAATTAACTGTTGATATTGTTGTCATTGCAAAAAGCAATACGACCAAATTTTATCATATGGCTGAGACAAGATGTAGTTAAATGAGAAAAATTTCATCACTGCTCAGAGTTCTTTTTTCAGACTTTGTGAACGCGTCTCATGAAAATAGAAATTATTAATGAGTAATAAAAAATTTAGAACGAATTTTCTGTGAAAGTTCAATTATGATTTGGAGTTTTTTTTCAGGATTTGTGAATTCTTCCCATAAAAATAGGAATGGAAAATATTAATGGACAACGAAAAATTTAAGAAAAATTGTGGAACAAAAAGGTGATTAATTCGATAAATACGCTTCATTAATTAAAAACAGACCTTTTGCAAAACTTCAATCATATTTGATGTTTATATACATATTTTGCAACTCGTAAGCCTTTAGGTTTAAGAAACCTTCAATAAAAAACAGGAGGTGATATGAGAAAATGTTATTAAAGATTTTCCCACTGAGTTCTATAGATCCGAAACAATTTCTCCTCAACTGATATCTATAGAATTATATAACTGAGGTAAGACGTGCTTGAATGAGAAGAATTTCACCTCCACTCGGAATTTCAATTTTTTTCAGAATATGTGGACGCGCCTCGTGGAAATAAAAGGAATAATGAGCAACAAAAAAATAATCGTAAATCGTCGAACAAAAATATGATGAAACAAAAACACGAGCTTTATTAATTAATAAAAATCGTTCTGTAGAACTCCAATCATAATTTGCGTGAATATATTTTTTTTGTAGTCTTCAGATTAAAGAAAGCATGACAGATTTTTTCACCAAATTTCGAAACAATTTTCCGAAACAATTTTTTTCTCGATTGATTCCAACAGAATGAGAATCAATTCAAAATTTATTATATAACTAAAACAAGAACACTGTTAAAAATTTTGGCTGAAATTTCCGGTACACTTGTCGGACATTTTCATCACATTTTAATTCCACTGATATTCCAAGGAATTTCATCATTGAAAATTCAAAATTTCATGGAAAAATTAACAACAACTGTACATTGCAGTTAAATTATTCCCAGAAAATTAGTAGAAATCAGGAAAATTTCGGTAAATATATTCTTGAATTTTCAATTAATTGAAAATTCATCGTAATTCGGGACTGAATTCTCACGATTGCATTGAAAATCCAATTAGGTTGAGAAATTCTCATTTCAATGCTGTTAAAAAATTAGGAATTTCATTGAATTTTCAGTAAAATCAGAAATTTCATAATTTTTTCTCCCCTAAAATCCATTTAATGTCACCTTCCTGAAAATTATCAGTCGGCTGTCCACGAAATTTCAATTTCTTTCCAACAGTGAAGGACTTAAACGATAAAAATTTTGTCTTCCCATTTCGAAGCGTGAAACTAAAAAATTGAAAAGCACTTGCACTTTATTTCATCGGAAAAAGATAGATCACGGTTCACATGACATCAGGAATGGTTTATATGCACATAACCGCGGAGGAAAAAAGAAGTCAAGTGACCCAATAAACCTGCATGGATGGGGTCATAGAAAGGGAAAATACAATCTACAGAGGCTGCGACCGAAATGCAATTTTTTCGATTTCTCGCGCAAGAATTGGCGAATACACAACACATTGCAGGGGTTTTATAGCTAGTGTGGGTATAGAGCCCATCGCACTGGAGCCGCACACTCTGTGTCAATCAACCCTTGAAGCTTGTTATAATGTTATGCCAATGCTTTACACTTTCACTGAATGTGAATAGCGAATTTCACTGACAACCCGTCATGAATTTTCAATCCACGAGGTATATAGACTCAGGATGAATCATTTTATGAAGACACCGAGAAAATTATGATTCAAGTAGTTTTCGATTTCACTTCAGTAGAGTTTCCAACTATTTTAAGTAGGGTGACTCCATCAAACCAGAATTCAGGTTTGTTAGGGGTAAAAAAGTAGATTATTTGGAGAAGAAACATATCAAGTTGAACCAACAAATTGATTCCCGTTGAAAAATCTAGGTGTTTCAGGTAGGGGATAGCGACTTGATCCAAATTGAATTAATACTTGATTCAATTCGAATCGATATTCTATTCAAGTCGAATAAATTCTTGATTCACGCCGAATTGATATTTTATTCAAATCGAATTGATACTTGATCCGAGTCAAATTGATATTTCATTCAAATCGAATTGATCTTGATTCAAGTCAAATTGATATTTTATTCAAGTCGAATAGATACTTGATCCGAGTCAAATTGATATTTCATTCAAGTCGAATTGATCTTGATTCAAGTCAAATTGATATTTCATTCAAGTCGAATTGATCTTGACTCAAGTCAAATTGATATTTTATTCAAGTCGAATAGATACTTAATCCAAATCAAATTTATACTTTACTCAAGTCGAATAGAAACGTAATCCAAATCAAATTGATATTTTATTTAAGTTGAATTGATCCTTGATCCAAGCCACGTTAATACTTAATTCAAGTCAAATTGATACTTGATTCAAGCTTAATTAGACTGAGTAACTCAATCTGCTTTCATCAATTCGTATCACGAATCCAAAAAATCTGATGTCTCAGTCAATTTCTATGAACCTTCATTGCAATTATTGCGGGACAAATTGTTTTGTGTTTACAGTCCCGCACGTGGTACCAGACGTCTCTCTCCATCGCCTGACTTTCCGCTATTTCAGAAACTTTGTTTCAAGTCCACCCAGAAAGTTTCCGCATTGTAGGCCGGGGGGAGAGGGGAGTCTCGGCATCTTGGTCTCTCATGTTTTCCTGGTTCTGTGGTGGATGTTCAATGATCTATCGGAGTGATTAGTTCCGGGCAATTGGAAAGTCTGATTGGACTACCAAAGACAATTTTTAATTGAGAATCTATTGACTGAAATTCATTAGTCACGAAAAAAAATGTTTTCATTTTCAGGGGGTTGTCACTAATTTTCAGGGAGCCATTTCGAATTATTAGGAATGCATCACTGATTTTCAGAAATCTATTTCCAATTATTAGGTATTCGCAACTGTAAAATTCACCATAAATTTTTATAAAAATGTCACAGAATTTCAGAAACTCATATGTAATTTCTAGAAATCTAATATCACCAAATTTCATTGATAGAAGTCACTGATGATTAGTATTAGCCTAGTCAGTATCGAGTGTTACCAGTAATCGGTGATAGATTTTTAGAAACCACTGACATGTACCTCATCAAAAAAAAGTTTCTTAATTCAATCCAAAGCTTCCACTTGATCCGAGTAAGATTGAATCACGTCAAGAATCTACTCATTTGAGGTAGATTTGGATCGAGTATTTCCAAGAAGACTCAAACCAAGTTGACAACTTGATTCAAGTCGACCTCTACTTGAATCAAATATTTGATTCAAGTCACACGTACTTGAAACCAATTCCCATGAAAGGTTTTTTTAAACTCAAAATGAATTAGTAAATCGGATTCATTTCTTTCGGATTTGAATTCTTTTTACTTGAATGAAGTAGAAAAAATACTTGATTTAAGTCACAATCCACTTGAATCAAGTAGATTGTGACAATTTTTTCGGTTGCTGGAAATCAGGGACATGTTCTTAAGAAAAATATTCTCTATGTTAACCATAATCATTAAAATGTGAAAAAACTATGCAATCAAATGTCGGAGATGTGTCCGAATCGAAAAACAATCACGCTAAAAGTAATTGTGAATGATGAGCCCATTACGACAAAAAATATTACATTGAAAGAGAGAACGATATTCAACGTAATTTCAAATCTCTTCAAACTCCGAGGACAAGAGACAAAAATGGGGAAACAAGCTAGGAAAAAGGAAAGCCCAACGAGTGTTGCGTGCAGTATATCAGAGTCCACCCTCTCCCTACCTCTTCACACGACGCAACAAAACCTCACGGATGACGAGAAACTAAAAAATATTGACGATTTCGCTGTGCGTGATGTACACAGAGACGTGAGTGTTGAATTCACTCCGAGTGTACAACTCCAACTCCAACTTGTGCTTCACTAATAAGTCATCGATTCTCTGTATATCCTCGGCAACACCAACGCCCTCTGGCCACCCTTCCCTGCATTATTGCGTCTTTTTTGCCTTCCCCTGTCTTGACAAACGCCGAGTTCCAATTTTCGCGTGTGTACGAGTGCTTCAGTTCTGCTCTGTTCCGTTCCGCTTCGCAAAATTGTTGGCGTTTCAACGTGAATTTCGCCCCATCTCTCTCGCTCTCTCGACTCTCCTTTCCTCCCCTCGCTCGCTGGACCACCCCCGCGGCTTGGCCGAATCCTGTGTTAGATGCATCGCTACCTCTCCCTCCGACTCGTGGGGAAATCAAGGGGTGTAAAACCCTCTCACTCGGATACATGCCGTAATCCACCCCCTCCTCCCCACCTGACACACCCCCACCCACTCACCTATCTCTGTCCACCCACGCTGACTGGGTTATATTCGCTATTGCAAAGTTGAAAATTTTCGTGATACAATTTACGGGTAAATAAAATTCATCTGTGTGAGTGAAGTGGAGAATGCAGTCATCGATCCTGGACTTCATTAGTTTTTTCAGCGGCAGGGGCGGCGGGGATTCTAATGAAAATATCATCGGGATTGAGTGACACCTGGACTTCGAAATAAAGTAGATTTCACGTTATTGGGGAGCTTAGTTGCTTGGAAAAAATGGATTTCATGAGAAAAAATCATTAAATTGAAGATTTCAATGAACGCTTAAGGGAATTTCAATTTTTTTAACAGCACTGAGATGAGAATTCTACTATCTATGTGATTTTCCGGTGGAATCATGAATATTCTGTGCTCAATTACGATGAATTTGCAGTTCATTGAAAGTTGAAGAATATATTTAGCAGAATTTTGATGATTTCAACTCTTCTTGAGGGAATAATTGAACTGAAATTTGGAATTTTAATTCTCATTGATTTTTTTATGCAATTCAGAATTTTAGATGACGAAATTTTCTTGAAATTTCAGTGAAACTAAAACGTAATAGGAATTTACAAGAAGTACTTGTAATCGCTCTACATGATCTCATGACTGCATTAATTGATTTCGGATGATTTCATTAATTCGAAATCAATGATTGAAATTAAACCAATCGAAATTACGATGAATAAAGTGAAATTTCCTTATTTTCCCCCTAAATCGAATTTAATGTTACACTCCTGAAAATCACTAGACAACTGTCCGTAAAATTTCAGTTTACATCTAATAATGGAGATTAAAATGTTGAGAAAATCTTGAAAAATCGGAAAAAATGAATCAAAATTTTGTGTCCAATATGACAGGGATGTCTATTTTGTATTGTACATCCGCAAATTTGACAAATTTTGCATATTTTTTGTATGCAGGGAAGTTTGAGGAAAATAACCGATAATTTTGGAGCACGAGAGGTATTTGGAATATCTCTTTCACTCTCCTGTCGACCGATCGGAGTGCTGTATTTCGAGGAAAAACGAAATGCAGAGTTCAGAGGAAATTATCCTCATGGAAAGAACATATATCCAGACATATATCTCAATATATTTCACTTATATTTCGGTACAAAAATGTCATATGCCAGATATATCGATATAAATATGCACATATATCTCGATGGAAAATATTTGACATATATCTGCAATATATCTCAGATATATTTTCGGCCAAAAATGTGGTATGCCAAATATATACGAGATATAAGTGCTGAATATATTTCATTCCCATAAGGGTACCTAAATAAAACGATTGGAAAACAAATTATTTCTTACAGAGGAATTATTCTTTCCCATGTTAAATGAAATCGCTCGTTACGCGACGTTGCCAGAATCGCGCTCAACGCGTGCTAGTAGTGTAGAGTGAATTCGACAACGCTGAAGTCTAAGTCGCATATAATGACCAGACAGGGGTAGACTGGTAAAAAAAATTGGACAGAATTTTCCGAAAAAAGGCCTTGAATTCGATTTAAGGGGAAAAATTCAATGGAATTCGCGGAATTCTAATTCTCTTAGAATTCTTTAATGCCTAAAGGAGGTTAGGCGGTGTTTGAGGTGAATTTGAGAGTGAATTTCTGTGGTTCCCGGTAGCTTAGTCGGTAAGAGTGCCCGGCGCGTATCTGGGAGACCCGGGTTCGATTCCCGGCTGGGTGAAGCGGAAATTTTTTCTCTCTAAATTCTAATTCTCTTAGAAGTTCCGCCGAAAATTCAAGTCAAGTCTGATTTTTTCCGCCGCAGGAAAACGGAAATTCCATTATTTACAGGAATTTTCGAGTGAAAATGAATATTTACTGCCAAATTCTCTTGAATTTTCAGGCAATTCCTATAAAATTCTTGGAATTCCAGAAATTTTTGAAGGGATTCCCTGAAAATTTGGAAATATCAGGAATTCAAGGAGAGATTTCCCTGAGTTTTCCTCATTTTTCATTAATTTTCCCGGAATAATTAAACTGAAATTGACAATTCCCACGCATTTTTCCATGAAATTATTTATTTTCAATAACAAAATTCCCTAAACTTTCAGTGGAAATTTTTTAATCGGGCACAGTGTTGAAAAAATTGTGCTGAATTTTCCGGAAAAAGACCTTAAATTAGATGTAAGGGGAAGAATTCCATGGAATTTCAAGTTTCTCCGAGCATTCAAGTAAATTCCCATTTTTTAACAATTTTCAAGTGAAAATGAATATTTACTGCTAAATTCCCTTGAATTTTCAGACA
Organism: Diachasma alloeum; assembly: GCF_001412515.2. Lineage (NCBI taxonomy): Eukaryota > Metazoa > Arthropoda > Insecta > Hymenoptera > Braconidae > Diachasma > Diachasma alloeum. Next base: position 30,297 of record NW_021680382.1, on the reverse strand, counting down.
AATCCTTTAAAATTCTTGAAATTCCCAAAATTGTTGAAGAAATTCCCTGAAAATTCAGAGGATTCTGGAATTCAAGAAGAGATTTTTCAGAATTTTCCTAATCTTTCGTTAAATAACTAAACTGAAATAACAATCCCCGGAATAACTAAAATGAAATTTACAGTTCCCGCGGATTTCTCCATAAAATTATGAATTTTCAACGACAAAATCCCTCGAAATTTAAGTGGAAATGTTGCTTGTTGAAAATTTCCAAGACTCTTATCACAAATTTCAGTAAAAATTTCCAACAGTATAAGGATCTGCGATTGTGAAATTCAGTGGTTGCAAAATTCTAAAATTCTGTGATATTTTTCACTAATCTTTAGCGACATCGTCCCTGATTTTCAGAGACACTATCACCAATTCTCAGAGGAATATCATTAATTTCCCGATACCCATCCCAAATGTTTAGTAATCGATCCCCAAATTTCAGTGATAAAAACCCCCAACACCCAGCGTCCTTCTACTCAGTATCCAGTCCCACCAATAATAGCTGACAGATTCCTAAAAATCAGTGTCAAGTCCCCCCAAAATCAACCCTACTTTTTTCTCCTCTGAAGTTTCCATATTTTTCCAACAATGCCAACTGCTTCTCCTCCGAGCTATCCCATTCTACCAGTGAAAGCCGCCACTAGGTTAGGTTTCCCAGTGAAAGGTGAGTTCTTGTTCCATGTCCTGCGGCAACGCGTGTCCCCTCATTTTTCCCTCCCACCAGTTCTCTTGCAGTTTGACTTCCGGTTGAAATTTCTTCGACTATTTTTCCCTCAACCCCTTATTTTTCAACTCATCTTCCTCTTCACCAGTGGAGTTTTCCATGAAAGCGGAAGTCCTCACGAGTGGAACCAGGGGGTTGCACCCACACCGCTCGCAGGGGTGGTGCGTCCAGTCTACCGGTAACCCTCTCCCTCCCGCTCTCTCTCTCTCTCTCTCTCTCTCTCTCTCTCTCTCTCTCTCTCTC
>NW_021680382.1:0-29224 GCF_001412515.2 Diachasma alloeum | reverse complement strand
CTCTCTCTCTCTCTCTCTCTCTCTCTCTCTCTCTCACACACACACACTCTCTGCCTTTCTCGCACTCTCTCTCTCTCTGCGCGTACTCCCCCGCGCCTTCCGCCCTCTCTCGCCATTCCCTCCATAATTTAGGCCAGCCTCCCATTGGTTGGCACGTCGCTGACGTCATTGGGAAACTGGAGGGATATAACGGAACGAGTAGAGAGGCTCGTGGATTTAGTGGACGGGTGGTGGGGGATGGTAGTTTCGCAAAAATACACTGTCAGATAGAGCTTGGTTGCCGTGCGGCGTAGAACGTGCCGTTACCACGAATTCTCTATTTTTTTCCATCATTTTTGTTCCGAATATATAGGTATACATTTTCAGCGGCTTTTTGCAGCTCCCCACACCCTCGAACGTTCATTTCATCTCAAAAAATGTATTCGACATTTTCCCTCAAATGTCGCTTGATGATAATCAACTTCTCTCCTAATGGCGGTTTTTTGTCATTAAAAGAACATTTCACAGGTTTTCGGAGATTATTGAAAGTGGGACAGTAAAATGGGGTGATAAGCGGGACCTTCCGGTGCTCCACATGGTATACATGAAAAAAAGGCATATTAAGGATTGCCAAGTGTCTTTTACAGTTTGGTACAGAACACACTATAGATTCAAGGATTTTCAATCATCAAATTTGTCAATTAAATGGCGCGAGAAAAATTGGAAAAAATCATGAAAATTCAGTGTCATTTGAATTGCATTTTGCACAGAATTATTTTTTTTTTAAACGTTCGTTGTTATAAATAAATAATTGAAATTGTTTAAACTTTCGGAAATCTTTTTTTTTTTCAAATGAAATCGATTTCTGGTAAAATTCTGAATATAAATAAATTTGCTACGAATCCGAAAATACGATTTTTATGGTGGAAAATCGATTGTTTATAAATTATTTACAGAAATTGCAATCTTCAAAAATTGCGATTTTTAAATTATTTCATCAATCTTCCTCCTAAAGTAAACATGGCAATTTTTGGCCAGACTTTTTAAATGTTTTCCAACGGTTCAATATCGAGATTGAAATAGCGCCCTGCAAAGTTTTTCCCTATCTGTCTATATTATAAAAATCCAAATCGAATTCTGGTGATAAAAATTTGGTACTTGAAATTAAAACTCCAAAATTAAGGGCAACAAGGGTCAAAATAATGGTCTTGAGGGTGAGGATAAGGGTTATAAGGGTCGGAATAAGGGCCACAAAGGTCGGAATAAGGGCTACAAGGGTCAAAATCAGGGTCACAGGGGTCAAATAATGGTCATGAGGCTGAGAATAAGGGTTATAAGGGTCAGGAGACAAAATAAGGGTCCTGAGGGTCCGAATAAGGGCCACGAGGGTCGGAATAAGGGCTACAAGGGTCAAAATCAGGGTCACAGGGGTCAAATAATGGTCATGAGGGTGAGAATAGGGGTTATAAGGGTCAGGGGAGACAAAATAAGGGTCCTGAGGGTCCGAATAAAAATCATGAGGGTCAGAATAAGGGTTATAAGGGTCGTAATAAGGGCCACAAGGATCAAATAATGGTCATGAGAGTGATAATAAGGGTTATTAGGGTCAGGAGTCAAAATAAGGGTCCTGAGGGTCAGAATAAAAGCTAGAAGGATCAGTATAATGGTCCCGACGGTCAGATTAAGGGTCACAAGGATCAGGTTACGGGTTATATGAATTAAATTAAGGCTCCAAATGAGGGCCATAAGGGTCAGAAACTAAGAGTCATAAGGATAAAAATAAGGGTCGCCAGCTCCCTACATTATGAAATCCAAATCGACTTCTGGTGATGAAAGTTTGGTACTCGAAATTAAGACTCCAAAATTAAGGGTCAGAAACAAAGAGATCACAAGGGTCAAAATAAGAGTGACGAGGGTTATAATAAGGGTCACGGAGGTCACAATAAGGGTTGTAAGAGGCTATCTCTATAGTATCACAATCCACATCAACTTCTAGTAATGAAAATTTGGTACTCAAAATTAAGACTTCAAAATTAAATTAAGTCTTCGGAAACAAAGAGGTCACAAGGGTCAAAATAAGAATGACGAGGGTTTTAATAAGGGTCACGGAGTTCACAATAAAGGTCATGGTGGTCACAATAAGGGTTGTAAGAGGCTATCTCTATAATATCAAAATCCACATCAACTTCTGGTGATGAAAATTTGGTACTCGAAAGTAAAACTCCACAGTCAAGGGTCAGAATAAAGGTCATGGGGATGACAATAACAGTCATGTGGGACTTGGCGAGCGGAGCAAGCAAGGGGCGTAGCCCCCTAGTAAATAATAAAATCATTGTAAAATGTCCGGAAACTTACGGTCAAATGGGACTCAAATGAACGCTCCGATGTTCGACTACAAAAATAGAGAACCAATTCCCCGGCGAAAAAAAAGCCAAAGTACTTGTACATCTTCAAACACGCGGAAATTACCGAAGTAATTCCCACCCAGCGGTCACTCGTTTTCCATGGATTCACCGGGGGGTATGCGCAGTCGATCACGCCCGTGCGCCACAAATATTATCATTCGGAATTGTACTATTATTACATTGTTCCAAATCCGCAAGAATAATTATGGCCTGACCACCAGCGCCAGATTATATTTCCATTCGATTTCGATGTATTAGCATCTTTGTTAAGGCCAAGCGAATGAATTTCAATTGTTAATTATTTCGGGGAATAACGTTGATACAATCATCTTGTATCGTTCGATAAATTTTGTTCTTCAATCATCGCAGCACGAAGAGGAAATGCCGAACGAGTGAAATGAGAGAAAAAGTTTGATTGAGAGGGACTCATTAAAATGAGAATTTAAAAGTGAAAAATAATTGTTGAGAAATTAATGAAGGTCGAGTAAATCCATTCAAGATTCATTATGAAAACTTTTCAACAATCGTGTATCCTGCCGAGGAAAAATGATATGAAGCACAGTTCCGAATCGCAATAAAACGAGTGAGAAAAAATTCCTGGTTTAACTCGCTAATTAGCGATGAGTACTTTTACTCGAAAATCCACTGGTAATTTTCGGTTTGAACCCACCAACGTTGGAATTAGTTTATGCATTATTATTGTTATAGTTTAGTGTAGAGTAGTTGAAGTTGATTGGCCGTTGTTTTAACCAGTGGTCTCACAACTCCCGTAACTGCGCGCGCTACCGAGTTTTTGCGCGGGAATCGATTCTCTATTTCGAGCTTCACCCCGCTGGCTCACCACGCCGTTCAAATTATGCTGGTGCTCTTAACTATATTGTATGGGTGAGTGAGAGGAGGATTCGCTATTGGTGGAGGTATGAAAGCCACTGAAAATCCCATTGGCTGCACTATTTCCTGACCATCGGGTTTTTAATTCAAAAGTCGCGCGGGATGGAGAGATTGATTAACTGGGAAATTAAGTTATGAAAAATGATAATTATTAAGTATTCGAAGCGATCGGTAAGACTTCAAGAAGCTGAGTACGTGAAAAGTTCTATAATCATATCATTTCATTCATTTAATCAAAATGATCATTTTTCCATAATTTTTTTATTATAAAGCGAAGCGCAAACTAAAAAAAAAGGATTTTTCTTTTATTTTGTAATCTAATGTTTTGCACCTTAATGGGTCATTTTTCGATGATAAACAATCGAAATATTTAAATTGGGACTTGAAAATATCTATTTGATCCTTTCGCAAGTTGAGACTTCAAAAAATCTCAATTCAACTCACATGTGTTGAACAATATTTTTTTCAGTGATGTTACGTTCAGCGAGTGGCCGAACTGTACCTTTTTCGTTTACAAGTAAACGAAAAGGCTTTTCATCACTTGTGCGGAAAGTGAAATTTTCCGCACGCTCAGAGTGCGGAAAATCCCACTTTTTCCACATTGTGATGAAAAATATCGTTCGATACTCATGGGAAAAGTGTTTTTGGCTCGTGGGATTATATTACTCGCCTTCTGCTCGTGCTATAAACCTCTCACGAGCCAAAAAACACTTTTCCGCACTCGTAACGAAATATACTATTTCCGGACTTGTATCGAAAAATACTGTTTCGTTTGTGAGTAAATAAAAACGCACTTTTCGGCAGGAAGTGAACGTAGCAGCAGTGTTAAAATACTATATTTCGATACGAGTGCGGAAAAGTGTTTTTTGGCTCGTGGGATTATATCACTCGCTTTCGGCTCATGCTATAAACCTCTCACGAGCCAAAAAACACTTCCCATGAGTACCAAATGACATTTTTCATCACAATGTGTGTAAAAAGGGACGTTTTGCGCACGCGTTGCGTCACATACCTAAAAAGTTACTTTTTCGCACACCGTAATGAAATACTATATTTCGTAACGAGTGCAAAAAAGTGTTTTTTGGCGAGTGGAAGATTTATATCACGAGCCGAAGCCGAGTGATATAATCCCATGAGCTAAAAAACATTTTTTCACGAGTTACGAACAATATTTTTCATCACAATGTGGCGGAAATTGGACTTTTAGGCACGCGGAGCGTGCCGAAAAGTGCACTTTTCGTCACAGCGTGATGAAATAGTATATTACGTTACAAGTGGGAAAAAAGAGGAATGTTAATACGAGTGGAAAGAATCTGTAAATAAAGAGGGACTTTTCCACCCACGAGTTTCAAAAAAATTATATTTTCCTAGAACGAATTAACTGCGTATTGTAATAATGAAAGGAAGAGCTCGATTCTGTTTTCTAAAATACTCATATACATCGACGTTGAAATCCCCCAGCAGTGTGAAGCAAGTAGGACAATTCCAGGTGAGAGAAGTGGATAGAAGTTTCACCGTTATTTCTCCCGTGCGTAGTAGTGAGCCTCAAACTATGTGGCTCAAACTATCGTATGGATATAACCCACTGTGTATACTTCGTTTCTCTCTGACACTTGAACGTATCATTTATTCGCTGCAAGAAGGAAAACACGAGTAACCCGGATTCGGAATTTTATTCCTGGAATACTACCGTCAATATTTTTATTCAACTGCAATATTCTCATCAACAGACTGTAGTGAATTTTGCTTTCGCTGCATTTAGTATCCACTCGCTGTCAATTTTAATATCCTTATTTGACTGTTTTGCTCAAAGTTTTATGAACAGACCCCAGTTGAGTCGTTGAGTGTCAACAGTAGAAGCGATTTGAAAATAAAAAAAAAATTATTTGTTGTTGATGATTTTTTATGTGAATTCTAATTTTAGTGGATGTGAAAAATTTGTCCATAAAATTATTTTTGAAATTTTTATTTCTAAAGTGGCAACGCTGTACATTCGAAAGCGCTCAGCGAATGCAGCGTTGCCACATTCACATGCACAGAGAAAAAAAATGTTTTAATTTTCGGAGCATGTCACTGGTTTTCAGGGAGTTGTTTCTAATTATTGGGAGTTGGCGATCGGGAAATTCGGTGATTGCGACATCAACAATATTTAGAGAAATGTCACTGATTTTTAGGGACCCGTCTCTAATTTTTCGAGTAATGTCACTGATTTTGAGGGACTCATCTCTAATTCTTAGAAATTCACGACCAAATTTCAGTGCTGAAAATGACTGATGGTTAGTGTCATTCTGAGAGAAAAATAAACAAGTTCTCAAACAACTTTTGTTGGGGCCAACAAAATCGCTAGTTGAAAATTACTAAAATAGAATAGTACATTATGTCATCAGGAGATAGAAGTATTATCTGACGAATGTCATTATAATCTTCACCTGCGGCTCGGATTATAAAGCCAAATGACAAAAAAACACACACATTAACATTCGTCAGATAATACTTTTATCGCTGTGTGACATACAATATTTTATGTCATTGGGGTTGAAAACCGCAATCTAACTCGCGGAGCGACAATAGAATCGAGGTTTTTGGGGCTAGGGACATAAAATCATTTTTTATCACGCTGTGTGAAAAAGTAACTTTTTAGACACGCTTCGCGTGCCTAAAACGTCCTTTTTCCACACATTGCGATGACAAATATCGTTCGATACTCGTGGAAAAAGTTTTTTTTGGCTCGTGAGAGGTTTATAGCACGAGCCGAAGGCAAAAAACTCTTTTCCGCACTCGTAACAAAATATACTATTTCTTCGCAATGTCCGTAAAACGATGTTTCACGGACAGTGTGATAAAAAAGACTTTTCGCTTACGAGTAAACGAAATGAAACATTTTGGCACGAGATGAAAGCAGGAGTATCCAAAAATTGTAAGTTTTCTCATAAGGTCCACAAAGTATTTTCTGACAAAAATGGTGTTATAATCATATTCGTCAGAAAATACTTTGGGGACCGTGTGATGAATGTAATGTTTTGTCATTGGCCCGAAAACCGCGGTCGAACCGAACGAAGCGAGGAACCTTGTGAAAAAAACCATTTTTTGCAGAAGTAAGACTTCCTCCAGATCTCTGTCGTTTTTCTCTGACGAGAACGATCGCGCGCTTGAGCGCACGGGTTAAAGGCACATCGTGACACGAAAACCGAAAGCCGACCGAAGTCGAACACGTGCGGACGGATCCGAATGTTCGACCAATGAAATTCGAGGAATGAGCGTTACGCTACAGCTTACGGCGTATGTTCTTTTTAGAATAGGAATGTAGGCAATGATCAGCATCACCAATAATTGGCGATAGATCCCTGAAAATCAGTGGCATGTCCCTAAAAATCAATTTTTTTTTCTCTGTGTCCCAAGACCAAGACTCGACAGAGTAAAGTAGACAAAAAGACAACAGCTACAAAGAGGAAGGGCAAAAGGAAAGCCCGAAGTGACGGGCTTATAGATTCGATGGAGGCAGGTAGGCACGGCTTCCTGCTGGGAACTGATCCGTGACGCCCACACTGGTCACCATCTTCGTGTCTTCGTGCGTCGTGTGGAACTCGTGATAGCTGAAGACAGGGACCAAAACTCTCCACAAAAACATGAACTTTGATAAGTCACAATGTGAATTGGTTAGCGCGCGAATGCCAAAGTTATTCGGAGGGAATCGAGGGTAGAGTGTATCATCAATACGAGTTGAGGTTGGTGAAAGAGTAACGGGGGATCGTTACAACAGGGTCGTGGGAAGTGCTAGGATCGACCTTGAGCCGCAAACTGGTATATAACCACAACTGAGCAATGTATGCTATATAGCTCACGCCAAAGAGACCAAATATATCGATATACGGAAGAGCATCACTGGGTACTCGACCTTGCCATCGGTAGAGCTTGGTATATATGTTCAGGTTTATAACACGAGGGTATTTACGAAGAGATATTGGTAAACCGGGTGGATGAACCGAGAATGTCTGAATTTATATGCTGTGAATTCAACAAAAACTTATTGTGAAAACTGAGGTATTTATGGCGGGGTGGGCATGTAGGAGGTGAGACGGAGGGGAATCTATTCGCTCGCAGAAAACCAATCGCTAAACAAAAAAACACTATTTCAATTACAAATTTTCAGTCTATTTCGACCATTTTTGTGTTCGAAATATTTTTTTAATAACTTTTCTGTTTTGTCCCACATATTTCAAGCCTTTTATTTTTCTAGCTTGTCCTTTGGATAATTGGAAAATAATTAATGTGGATAGAAAAAGTGACAACATCGTGCCGNGTAGGCAATGATCAGCATCACCAATAATTGGCGATAGATCCCTGAAAATCAGTGGCATGTCCCTAAAAATCAATTTTTTTTTCTCTGTGTCCCAAGACCAAGACTCGACAGAGTAAAGTAGACAAAAAGACAACAGCTACAAAGAGGAAGGGCAAAAGGAAAGCCCGAAGTGACGGGCTTATAGATTCGATGGAGGCAGGTAGGCACGGCTTCCTGCTGGGAACTGATCCGTGACGCCCACACTGGTCACCATCTTCGTGTCTTCGTGCGTCGTGTGGAACTCGTGATAGCTGAAGACAGGGACCAAAACTCTCCACAAAAACATGAACTTTGATAAGTCACAATGTGAATTGGTTAGCGCGCGAATGCCAAAGTTATTCGGAGGGAATCGAGGGTAGAGTGTATCATCAATACGAGTTGAGGTTGGTGAAAGAGTAACGGGGGATCGTTACAACAGGGTCGTGGGAAGTGCTAGGATCGACCTTGAGCCGCAAACTGGTATATAACCACAACTGAGCAATGTATGCTATATAGCTCACGCCAAAGAGACCAAATATATCGATATACGGAAGAGCATCACTGGGTACTCGACCTTGCCATCGGTAGAGCTTGGTATATATGTTCAGGTTTATAACACGAGGGTATTTACGAAGAGATATTGGTAAACCGGGTGGATGAACCGAGAATGTCTGAATTTATATGCTGTGAATTCAACAAAAACTTATTGTGAAAACTGAGGTATTTATGGCGGGGTGGGCATGTAGGAGGTGAGACGGAGGGGAATCTATTCGCTCGCAGAAAACCAATCGCTAAACAAAAAAACACTATTTCAATTACAAATTTTCAGTCTATTTCGACCATTTTTGTGTTCGAAATATTTTTTTAATAACTTTTCTGTTTTGTCCCACATATTTCAAGCCTTTTATTTTTCTAGCTTGTCCTTTGGATAATTGGAAAATAATTAATGTGGATAGAAAAAGTGACAACATCGTGCCGTTCGAGGTACAAGTTGGCAGCACTGATTCACTCAGCTGTTGTGTTCCTTCCCATAGCGAAATGTACCATCACAACTCCATTCGTATTTGCCGCACTTACCCCTCCGCCATTTCTAACCTCGACGTTGTCACTATTCCAGAGAATTGCGCACGCAGAATTTCTATTTTTCATGAGTTTTTTAACCCTACTAGACTGGTCACCATGCGAGGGAATTGCCGCAACACGTCGTTTTATTCACCTTGCCATCGACTGGTTGACCGGAAAAATTTGAGAAAAATTGAATTCGTCAATTGAAGTATCTGGAAAATTCTAGTATTTTTTTTTCAAAATTGTATCCTTAATACTGGGAGAAAAAAATTATTTCCAACAGGTGAACAATTTTTTCCCGTGTTAAATGAAATTGCCTGTTGNCACGTCGTTTTATTCACCTTGCCATCGACTGGTTGACCGGAAAAATTTGAGAAAAATTGAATTCGTCAATTGAAGTAGATACTCCGGAAATCCAGATGGAAAATTCTAGTATTTTTTTTTCAAAATTGTATCCTTAATACTGGGAGAAAAAAATTATTTCCAACAGGTGAACAATTTTTTCCCGTGTTAAATGAAATTGCCTGTTGCGCGACGTTGCTGGGAACTCGCTAAACGCGCGCGGGAAGTGTAGAGTGGATTCGGCAACGCTGGAGCCTAAATAACACGGCGGCACTCTCCCGCGAAGGTGACTAAAGTCGCATTTTCCCGTCAGGTGACCAGACTAGGGTTAATTGTCCCTTCTAAACAATTCTCTTAGGCCACTTGGATTATTTTTTGTTACGTTTCCCCCTGAAAGATCCACCCAAGTGCGGAATTTCAGGAAAATGGCGACTTTTTTTCTATTTTTAATATTATTATGGAGTGAGTAGCCCCTCGGATTGGTCTGAAACGTAAAAATACTAAGTTTGACGACCATGTCTGTATGTCCACCGCCTTATTCCACAACTTTCAAGTCACTAACCAACCGTTTCTGGATAAATCCAACGAAAAACTGCCGAAAGGGACAAGAAAGCATTTCAAGAAAATTTGTTTTTCGTTTGAAAAAAATATCTCTGAAAATTGTCATTCCTCTCTAAAAAAAAAACACACACACAATCATAATAAAAAATAATACGAACGTTCGTCTCATTCAGTTGATCTCATACTTTTGTTCTGTAGTTTTCAATCCGCAAAAACTCATATTGCATTAATATTCGCACCTCCACACAAAAAGGAAGAAAAGTTTAACTCTAAGTACACAATGAAGCATATTCGATGAAAAGTTGGGATGTTTACAAAACCTTAACACTGAGAATCTGGAAAATTATGCAAGTGAAGAGAATTATCGGTTCAAGTGTTCAAGGACTTCCGCAACCAAACTAATTATTTTTCATTCTCAACGGATAATCAGAACAGCAATTAAAAATGAAAGAAAGACAAGTTTATCCTGGAGTTTGTGTATGACTCTTTGATTGAAGATTTTCATCTCCTTTCATGAATATTATTCAAATGGCTTCCTCTCTCGAAAATGAGTGGTAATTGAAGTTGTTTTGAAAGCTTCAAGCTTTGTCGATTTTTCATTCACCAATTGAAAGTTGAAAACTAAAGGTTCTCCGTTAACCTCACATTTTAAAAACCTTTACGTGTCACTGAATCAGGATTGAATTCATTAATCGCCGAATATTTAATGGTGATTCGATCAAGTGAACACTATTTTAATTGCAGAATAGATGTTCTTAGAATTGAAACATAATGTCATTACAGAGACTGAGAAATTCAGCTGCAATCAAACTCTGAAACAGGAGGGAATAGTCTTGCAATGTGGAAACAGTGATCACGTACGAAAAATTTGTATTCGAAAACCTTGCGAATTCACTAGAAAATTCCATCGGATTTCGATTGAACTTTCTATTTGTTTTTGGTCGATTCCATCGAAAAAATCGGCAGCTCATCTGCGAGTTTTTTTCAATGGGAGTGTTCGCTGAAAAAAGTTCTGCAGAAAAAATCAATAGAATTCGATTTCTCTGTACAACTCATTCTGTTGGGATTTTTTATATCTATATATCTATAAATTATTATATCTATAAATTCCTCGGCTGAAATTCTCTAATTTTTTTGTTTGATTTTGGCAATGAAAGAAGAAGAAAAATTGAGGAAAAAAGTATAGAAATTCATGTTGAGGAATTCCTATAGAAAATGTTTTAATAGAAAAATTTCTATAGAAAGATGACATTCGATTGATTTTTTGTATAGAATATGTTCTATCAAATATTGCTATTGTGAAAAAATGGATAGTAAAGCTGTGGAATTCTTCAGTAAAATTAGCCAAAAACTAATAGAGTTTCCAACAGAAGAACGATAGGAATCCAATGGAATTCAATTTTTTTCCGTATAACTTATTCTATTGAGATATTTCCCACAGAAATTTCTCGATTCAAATTTTCTGATTTTTATTTGTTTTTTTTTAATGAAAAAAGAAGACAATTAGAGTGGAAAAACTTGGAAAATCCATAGAAAAAAAACTAATCCTATAGAAAATATCGCAATTGAAAAAGTTCTATAGAAATATGAAATTCTACTAAAATCAGTAGAATTTTATATTTCTAAAAAAAAAATTTGAAAGAATATTTTCCCTGAAATATACTGGGAAAAATGCGCAGTAAAGCTGTGCAATTCTTCCGCAGAATCTGCCAGAAACTAATGGAATTTCCAATAGAAGTTCAATAGCAATCCAATAGAATTCGGATTTTTTTACATAACTTATTCTATTGAAATATTTCCTACAGAAATTCCTGGGGTCAAATTTCCTGATTTTTTTTGTTATCTTTTTTTCAACGAAAAGAGAAGAAAGAGAGAGAGTGGAAAAACTTGGAAAATCCATATTGATGAATTCCTATAGAAAATATCCCAATCGAAAAAGTTCTACAGAAAGACGAAAGAAAAAAATATTGACAGAAAAAAAACGACTGATTTTTTCTATAGAATATTTTCCATCGCGCATATTCTATGGATATCTATTTAAAAAAATGCGCAATAAAGCTGTGGAATTCTTCCACAGAATCGCCCAAAAACGAGTAGAATTTTCACCAGAACTACAATAGGAACACAATTTTTTAACGAAATCTCCAAGTCTCTATGAAGTTGTTTCATGCGTGAAATCACGAGAAGAAAAATAAATTGAATAAAAAAAAAATTATTCTCTTTCATTTCTGCATCAGAATATTCCGATCCTCAAAGTTTTTTGTACGAACATCAGCACAACATCGTTTTTTGTAGCTGAAGCACGAAGTACGGAATGAGAGAAGAGAAAATGGTAGGTGGTATGGTCGAAGGATGAAAAAAGATTGAAAGCGAGAGAGAATATTCCTCAGTGTACCATGCCTTTCTCTCCAACGCTCCTAACCACCCCCGAGTTCTGCTATAGCCCTCAGGTTTCCACCCCTCGTTCGATCCACCCCGTTCTACCCTCGCCGAGCTATTCGACCCGCATCGAGACCGTTCTCCCTCTCGCATACATCAACTCTCCAGTCTCTCTCTCCTTCTCTTGCTTTTACCCTCATCACTGAGGGAAGAATTTCTCCTCGGCTTTTCTCACTCTTCCCCTTCATATACGCCACGCTGATATTACCAGCGTGGAAATTTCACGTTATTTCTCCGGAGATTCATATCAAAAGAAGTAGAGTAAGTAAAACTAAGAGGATAAGCAATTAACAAACATCGCAATTAAGCGATACACCGTTTGTTATGATTGTTTGACACTTGAAACTATTTTTGGTAATCTTTTGAGTGCATATTTCACAAATTTGTTTTTTTTTCGCGGCTCAGAGCGTTCGAAAAAAATTAATCTTCGTGGAGAGTTGAGTAGTATTTTTTAATGGACAAAATTTTAATGGAAAAAAATGAAATTGCAAATTTCGGTGGAAGGTGAATGCAGTTATAAATTCTTGTGCGGCAGAAAGATGAGAATTCCAGAGCTGACTTGAATATTTAGTATCAAAGTATGATAAATTTTCAGTTAATTAAGATTTCGGGAATATTTTTACCTGAATTTTCCTAATTTTTAATGATTTTCATGGAATAATTGCGCTGAAATTTATAGTTTTCACTGATTTTTCCATAAATTATGATGAATTTTCAGTTAATTAAGAATTCGGGAATATTTTTACTTGAATTTTCATGATTTTTATTCATGTTCATGACATAATTGAACTGAAATTATAGTTAATTATATAGCTTTCATTGATTTTTCCATGAAATTTGTATTTTTAATTATGAAATTTCCTGAAATATTATTTAACATTTGAAAGTGTAATTTTTGATAATCCTTTGAGTGCATATTTCACAAATTTGTTTTTTTTTCGTGGCTCAGAGCGTTTGAAAAAAATTGAAATTTCATAGACAGTTGTCTGTTAATTTTCAGAAATTGTAACTTCAATTTAGAAGAAAAAAATTATGAAGTTTCAGATTTCACAAATTATGAAATTCCACATGTAATAGTAACAATAATAATAATAATAATATATTAAAGTTCAGTCATTTTATAATAATAAAATAATTATTATAATTAAATAATTATTATTATCATGATTGTTATTTATTATTATAAAATAATTGAATTGAAATTTACAGTTTCCTTTGAATTTTCCCCAAAATTTCAATTTTGAATAACGAAATTACTTAAAATTTCAATAAAACTCTAATATGATAAAAATCTCCGAAAAGTATACCCGAAATTTTAGGCAATAGTGTTCAACCGTGAAATTGAATTTTCGAAAAGGTTCTTGTAAGCATGCAATCAAGTTTTTCTTCATCGAGATTGAAGGAAACAGTGACATCTTTGAAAGTCTCATCGCGCGTCTCGATGCCGCTGAAAAAGCGCCCTCCCGGCGCCTTCGTAAAATAAGACTCAACAAAAGACACCCCTTGGCGCGTGCGGGTGCGCGTGCAACCATTGGCCAGCCTCCCTAACAGCTTTTCAACCCCCTCGCTTCCTCTTCTTGTACGTTGGCTGATCTCCCCAGAACTTTCCATCGATGTTCATTTTCGTACCAGCCTGAGGTACTACTTTACCGACATTCAATCGACCAATCGCAGAGCCCATCGTCATCAGATGAGATTAAAGGGCAATTTTATCGTTCTCATCAGATGAAGTCGCGAAAAAATGCACGTCCAGATGAAGGATTGCGGGAGAGATCTTTTCCCCATTTTCGAGAAATTTTTCATCGCAAAAAATTGTTCTTGGTACATTCAGGAGCTTGGAATGGCTGTGAGGTAACCACCAGAGGCTACCTTACGTAAGGCCACTATGGCCGCTGCGCAATAGGTCGACACTCGTGATTAACAATCCATCGATTTCATTAAGTTCTTACTTCTGGAAAATCTAGTCTCGCCACTGAGTCCCAAAACTTCTGATGAGAGATGTTGCGATTTAAATTGATTTTTTTATCGATGAAAATAAAAAAAAAATGGAATTCCATGGATTTCCGCTTTTAAAAAAAGAATGTACCGTTTTTTGTCGGCAATCTATTCCGTCATGCTTGACTCAAAATTGTTTCTAATAGTTTTTATTTATTTATTTTTATCAATATTTAAAAAATATATAGGGGAGGGGGGGGGCAAAACGGACCGGGGGGCAAGTTTGAGGGGAATCAGAAAGAAATCCAATGATGCAGACAATGTTCCATGCATTTATTGTGAAAAACGTTTTTATGACAGTGGTGGGGAGTGGATTGAGTGCCAGAGTTGCAACGGTTAGGCTCATTGTACCTGTGCTAACATTGATGAAAATGCAGGACCCACGTACTTTTTTTGTGACGAGTGCAAAGAATCAGACTAAAACTTTATTATTTATTACTAACCTCATATTTTATATTTGTTATTATTCATTATTGTTATTCATCATCATTGTTATTATTTATTTTTGTTATTAATCATCACTGTTATTATTTATTATTTTTATTAATCATCATTGTTCTTATTCATCATCATTCCATCCAATTTCACCAAGACTTTTGATTAGAACGTGGACATTTTCGTATTCATTAGAATGAAGTTATCTTACCATGATGTTGTTCTCAATTTTCATTAATGGCAGTATACTTTTCACGTTCACCTCTAATAATAAATTATGAAAGTCAATTACGAAGTGAAAAAGGTGTCATTATTGAAAGAAAAAACTTTCCTGCGAGGTTTAACTGGTTCAAAAATAGTATCTGGCGTCTAACTTCATCACCCACCGCCCACCACCTCCTCCTCCATCACTCTCACCCCTCCTATTCAGTGATGAATTTTGGAAAATTTTATTCGTGAGAAAAAAAAAACTTTTTTAGGGGTCCATTTTGCCCCCTTGGTCCGTTTTGCCCCCCCCCCCCTATATAAAAAATAAAAATATATCCGTGAATAAAAAAATTAATATATAAGTATGAGAAAATTTTATGTATTTATTTTTAGAAAAAATATTTTCAGTTTATTCATCTTCACTTTCAATAAATAATTTAAATGGCAATATTTCTCCATTTTCATTCCGTCGCACGGAAGAAAATCAAAGAAGATCGAATGAAGTAGAATTCAAAAATAAATCGATTGAACTGTAATAAAATGTAAAAACAATATCATATAACCTTTCAATTATCATTTCATTATTTCCAAAAATTAATCACTTTTAATAACAATCTGAATAATGAATGAATATTAATCAGATGATGACGACTCCTACATTCACGCGTGCGCCTACCGTGCGCCGTTTCCCTAGTTTTTAGAAAAACACAAGCTGGCGTGATTACAAAGTATTTCATAGAAAAACGGGAATACCCTAAAACCTTTGTATGAAAGGGTATAGATGGTTTGATTGATTTAGATAGAAGACGTGGAAACGAATATTGTGGAAAAAAGTGAAATCGGTTGCGTAGTTTTGATGATATTGCATGCAAAATTTTTTCCGGAAAAAATTCTTTTTCTTTGTTATCATGAGAGGAAGATTCTATCTAAATTTCCCAATTTCATTTCTATTGAAATCAAAATTGTTTTTGAAAAAAAAAAAAAAACTTTATTTTGAGACTTACGTTCTCAAATCCTTTAGAAAGTCTCGAATGGAGATTTTCAAATATTTCTAATTAAATCTTTTAACAGTTTCAAGTTAAAATTTCCAAAAGTCTCAAGTTGAGGTTTTGGAAGGTCTTAATTTGAAACTTTCAACAATTTCAAGTTGAAATTTTCAGAACTCCTATGAAAAGCAAATTCCATGTTTAGTTCCTAAAGTCTTAATTGAGGCATTCAAGGTATCAAACTGAGTCGATGAAAGTCTCAACTTGAAACTTTGAGAGTCTCAAATTAAGACCTTTCCCTCACGCACGGGGTCGATGCATGATATCGACCCATGTGAATGTGACCAGTTGTTATCAAAAGTGATTATTTCCAAATCTATGAAGAATAACTTGATCAGACAAACAAAATTGGAAACCGGAATACTGTAGCTTCAACTAGATATCGGTTTCATAATTTTCCATTCATTAGAAATAATCGAATTCGAGTCGTATTGAGCACACGCTGCGCTTGGTAACAGAAAGGCCCCGTCAGTGAAGGGTTAAATAGAGATCTCAAAGTCTCAAACTGAAACCATCCGGACTCTCAATTTGTAGATTTTTAAGTTTCAAATTAAGATTTTTCAAAATCCTATTTTAACCCTTCGCCTACGGGGCCTTTCTGCTCCGAAGCCTAACGTGCGCTTCATATCACTGAGATTCGATAAACTCTGATGCATGAAAAATTATAAAACGCATTAAAAATTGAAGGTGCACTATCCAACTTTCGAATGGCATTGGCGGAATTGGATTATCTGTCACAGTTTTGGAATTATTCAGTTTTGAACAGAATCAGGCGTTTTTGCGGGTCCATATACGTATATGGACCCCGTCCTTAACCCTCGAGTGGTCGCACCTCTCCACCGAACGTACCTGGTCGCGCGTTAAGCGCGATGAATAGGAAATAACGATCTAAGAGAGAAATAGTCATTAGATAAATCTAGAACTCGATTTCATTTGGTACAAAACTAACATTTTGAGGTTAAACACGGGAAATTTCGGCGAGTCAAATTATCAAAAGATTGTAATAATTTAATGGCGCAAGTATGGCTCAAAAAAAATTCTCAATTCATTTGATGTAATTGAAAGTAGGAATTCAAATTTTTCTGGATTTTTCACTCCCAAAGTTTTTGTGTGAAAATAAAAAATGAAAAAACAACGGCGCTAAGCTCATAGCGCGCTCACTGGAGGGTTAGGGGGTTAAGGGAGGACGCAGGTGGAATTTGAAAGTCTTCAGT
This sequence comes from Diachasma alloeum, assembly GCF_001412515.2. NCBI lineage: Eukaryota > Metazoa > Arthropoda > Insecta > Hymenoptera > Braconidae > Diachasma > Diachasma alloeum. The sequence goes on along the minus strand of NW_021680382.1, from coordinate 12,327 downwards.
TAATAAAAATAACTGTCGAGTGACTTTTGATATATCATGGAGTACCTAAAAAACTAAGAAAAATTTCGTACTCAACGCATTCCAACCCCGTACATGAGGTGAATTCAAACTTTTTTTTCAACATTTTCTAGTAGCCCCTCCCATACCGTATAAAAATCACTATTCTAAGTTATTTTGTTCATTTAAATTTCATCTAGGCCCCCCTTGAGACCTTCGAAATCTTAAAATAAGGAATCATTTTTGGAAAAATTCTCCGTTGGAAATTTGTAATTCGTTGAAATCTTGTAAAATCTTTTACTTTCTCGACCATATGTTTTCAAATCATTTCAATTCTTTAAATTAATAAATTGACCCAAAAGAATTTAAATAATTGTGTCCTTCAATCGGGAGTGAGTGGCCCCTTCCATACCGTACATAAAAATCATTATTGCGAGTATTTTTTTTTTAATTTAAATTTCACTTGGGGCCCCCTTAAAACCTTTGAAACCTTAAAATAAGGTATAATTTTTTTTGTTGTACTTCTACTGTCTATTGTCACAGTCCATTTTTCAACATGTCAAAGCACCCTCAGAGCCAAATTCCCAACGAAACTAGTGCGTTGATCACTAGGGTTTCGCCTCCATAAGTGAACCAACTGAACCACAAATGACGTAAACAGACCCTGGCTCCTACTGATCATCTACTGACAATAGCCGACATTCAACAAGTTAGCATCGGTAACAAGCAGGTTGTATACGACGTCCGTTTCCTGAATCCCGGAAGTGTGTGGGGCCACTGTCAACCTGCGCTCTTCATTTCATCCCCGATAACAGCTGAGTTTCAGAACACGAATGTTCCAATAAAGCAAAAATGCCGAAACACAAACCTTAACCACGAATTCCCAACAAAAGACTAAGAAATTTACCGGATTTACATCGAAAAGAGGAACCAGAGAGCGAGGATTCCTCGATTATGAACATGAATGTCTTCATTAATATAAAATTTCAAGCTCATTTTTAGAGTACATGTGCAGAACATTTGTTTCATTGGACCGTACTATAAAATCAGTAGCGAAGTGGTCAAACGGTTCAAGTCGACTTTGGCTATTGGCCAGATTTCAATGAATATCTCGAAATCTAGGGGAGATAGAAAAATTTTTCTCATAACCTTTTTCGTAGCACTCAATTCGCCATACAAAAACGGTTATTATGAAAATTTCGCTATCTCCCTTAAATTCGGAGATATTTCTGGAAAAGTCAACTAAAGACTAAATTTACTCAAACAGTTTAACCACTTTGCTACTGAAATTATAGCACATCAATTCGAGTACTGTACCCGATATTTCTTATACCGGTGAATGAAACCCAGATAACATGAGTGACATGAATTTCCTATAGTCGCGCATGAATTTTCCCGCAAATGTACCGAAAAATTATTCTCCAATGGTACATTACTTTCAAGCTCCGATATATAATTGATATGAAGAAAACCAACCGAAAAAAAAAATGAACCTGTTCCTTTGTCTCTTCTCATCCTTTAGGGTACATTCACTAATCGCATTTATGATTATTTACCTTAATATTATTAAAAAAAATTCTATTTATCTACCTAACCGGCGAGCGAACCCATGTTCCTGAGGATCATACATTCCGTATGATCCATCATTTCAATTTTTGACTGACGTTAGTTAATTAAACGTACCGGTACATGAAAATTATAGCACATTCGCATCAATTCATATTGCATGACAATAAACATAAATCTGAGGTGCTTGAGAGTTATCTATTACATTATATCCAAATTGATGCTCGTCCACTGATAGTCAGGATTAGTTATTGTTAACAAATGGATTCGGTTGAAGACTAGAGTCTATTTGGTCTCACCAAATGTTCATTCGTTAATAGTTAACGAATGCATATTTGAGGAATCTTGCTTGACTCGACTTTCACCTTTCAAGTGAACCATTCGTTAACTATCAACGAATATTTATTTGGTCATAATCAACCGTACCATTCGTTGATGGTTAACGAATCTCGTTTGGAATAAATGAATCATTCTATCAGTGCAGGCTCGGCTACGCGTCGTCTTAACCTAACCTCCAACTCCTCCACCACTTGCGCACCATCGTTTTACCCACATCGCTCATGTATCCACCTGTTATACATAACCCAGGATCGAGTAAATTCGACGCAGCGGCACAATTTCATCATAGAGGACAAGCCATCAAGACCCTGAGATGAGCCACACGAGAGTTGGGTTACATCAAGTCAGTTGATTCTTCGGCATCAGCAGTATTACAACAATGTTGCCTTAGCTCTACCTCAGGATGAAAACAACATAAGGAATGAGTATAGTTCACCGAGTACGATGAAGGGAATGCAACCGGTATAAGTTTATAAGCAACCAATGGATATCTTTTTCGAGCGTCCCTGGTAGAAGCCGACGGCAGAGTCTTGAGTTTCTTCTCGTTGTTGGTACCAAAGAGAAGAGTGGAACGCGGCGAGGGGGAGGGGAAAAAACCAAAAAATTGAAGGAGGAAAAAAAAAAGAGAAAGATCGGTATAGTGAGGAGGTAAGAAGGAGAGTGGAAAAGAGAGCGTCGTCATAATTCCTTGAATTGAACGGCGGGTTATTCTCCACCAAGGTTACAGTGAGGGGACGAGGTGCGGCCCCGAGATGTGCGAGGGGAAGGAAGTTAAGAGTAGGTGGATGAGTGGGGGGAAAAGCGGGGAATCGATAGGACGACAAGGACAAGTCTATAGTCATATTGTATGCGCATGTATTAGTGAAAATGGTTGTGTGTTAGTTGTGTCATGGCTGTGTCGATTAACCGAGCGAGAGAGAGAGAGCGAGCGGGAGGGAAATGGTATGTGGCTAGTACGAAGGCGTCTCACGAGGCGGCGCTGGTGTCGGGGTAGAACGAGAGGGGAGTACGAGCGCGTGGCAACCGACACAAGTCGAAAGAGAGACAGAGTGAGGCCACGGGTGAGGATGAGGTTGGTGGAGGGGATGGTGATTCGCTCGCCAGGCAACGATAGCTGAATTGTGTGGCGCTCGAGGGGATTGGTGGGACGACTGGGGGCCATTGGAACAGTAGAGAGTAGTGCGATGGGTTGTGCTGAGGGGTAAGAGGAGAAGAGACAGCCAGGAACGCGCACGAAGGGTCAGAGTGGGGAACGAACTGGTGGCAGGGGGGGTTGTGGAGGCAGGGGGGTTTTAGTCGGTGAAGGAACGAGGCGCGAGGGGGAACGTGTGGGGCGAGGGACAGGGGAGAACCGACTTTATGCAGCTGCGGGACGATAACAACGATGGGCTACAGGACCGCCGCTATAGCTGGGGAAATGCCAAATGGGCTACAGGACCGTGCCGGCCTAGCTGTACGTTCGCTTGCCTCGTAGTGGCATGGCGGACGGGCGGCAAGGCAGGCAGGAAAGGCGGGAAGGAGAGAGGGATTTCAAGCGGTCGTCTCTTCTTGTCTGCCTCCTCACCGTTGCCCCTGTGCGCTACGACGACTCTACACAGACCGCTCCACCGGTCTCTCTTACCGGGCGGCACTGTATTCTCTCTTGCCCGTTAGTACCTAACCTCCACATTGCACATCCCTTGAACTGCCAGCCTCATATCGTACCCAATGCTCACCCAATCCTCGTCTTGGGGACACTGGGATTCAGGCACTTGTTCTCAAAGTCACTGACTACCCAGTCCCCTCGTCCTCGAGCGATATGCCCTTCGTCATATTGACCTTTTTGACTTTGCGTATAAGCATTAATCGCCCGGGTACTATTCATTTACTTCAGCAGAAACTAAATCTATAAATAAAGAATCGTTGATGCTTCCAAGTAATGTTGCACTTCAATCAAAACCTGTATCTCGTAAAAAAAATAATTCCACCTTCCGTGCAAACATCTCATCAACTTCATCAGCTGGAGGATTGTTAGCAGCTTCGAGCTTCCTGTACTTCGTTGCCGAGGAAACAATTGAATAATCCAGCGTCAAAGCTCGAACTCATGGAAAAAGCCGGCGACATATTTCTCTCGCCGGCAAATTTATTTGAATTTGCCGCTGATTGTCGTGGGTGGAATCGTGTGGTTGGCTTTCAACAATCGAGTAATGCCTCGACACTGTGACGTCACAGTCTAGTACTATACCTACTGTGCTTGTGTGATGTGTCCTGCGCGCATCAAAGACGCCTGAAGTAAATGAGATCTTCGCGGGACAAATATATTTACAAAGACGAAGAACTGGGGAATTCTCCCGTTGGACTTTTTGGCTCATGCGGAATCACTGGAGATGTGGGAAAGTCGATGTCACAGGGTTGACTAGAATTGTTCGCCCATACTGTGTAGGCGAACAGCAATAATCCAATATATAGAATAGCCATGCGTATTGTGCAGCAGAATCGTGCTCGGTTCGTACGAGGCACCATGAGCATCAGCAGTCTACTCCACTCACTTGTCCTTTCTACTGTTTTTGGACGCAAATGAGACTCTTTCTATCTACTTCATACGGGATAGAAGACAGATATTGCTGATATATCACATGCGCACATTGCCGGAGACAAAATTTGAATGAGAAGTCACTCAATCCCGATTGGAAATTGACGGCTTCGTGTTACCTACGAGTCAATGAAACTGTAATATTGACCGACTGGAGCTCCTCCCCTTGGAAATTACAGTGGAAAGCCGTTACCCGGTTTAAATTCGGAGGAGTTTTAGTCAAACTTCACCAGTTATTTTTGAACATCCGAAATTATTGTGGACGACTCTCTAGGATTGTTTTTCTCACAAGTTCTCGTGGTTTTTAATCCCTCGCGGGGGTCACTATCACTGAGATTCGATAACTCCTGATGGATGATAAATTATTAAATGCATATGGAATTAAAGCTGCGCTGTTCAGCTTTCCAATGATGTCGGTCCGATTGGAGTATCTGTCATGATTTTGAAATTTTGAAAGAGTCATGCCTTTCTGCTTGGGCCCATGTGACATATGGACGCCATACGCGAGGGTCTAATAAATGTCAGAGCATTCAACTAAAAATAAACCAATTTCCCCCGATTTAATAATCCAAATTTGGTGAATCAGTGTAAAATTCAACGAAGTGTTTATCTGTTTCATTGAAGGAATATATTATATTGTTGTTGAAATATACCGTTTAGCGTTTTTTAATTAATGACGTAAGCGCTGAAACGGTTCAAGTCGATTTTGAATATTGGCCGGTTTTCGATGAATATCTCCAAGTCTAAGGGAGATACCAAAAATTTTGTCATGACCTTTTTTGTAGAGCGAATGGAGCGCTACAAAAAAGGTCATTACGAAAATTCCGCTATCTCTCATAGATTCCGAGATATTCCTCGAAAACTCAGCGAAGGTCTAAGTCGAATGAATAATAACGCGAAATAATAGTGCGAATAATGCGGAATAGTTTCTGCGCGCATTTTCCAGATCCAAAGTTGAGATCCTCGTACAAAATATCCTGATAATGGGAATAATTGCTTGATAAACAATATCGACACAAGAACGAAGAGTTAGAGAAAGGAATGGGATGGAAAATTCCATGACACCTCAACATAAAATATTAATTCTCCAGAATCGTATGTTCGAAAGTAATTAATTTTTCCGCCCTTACCTATTAAATTCTATATCCTATTTACACTGAAATTCAAGTGTCATCCCGTGGCCGTTATTTTCCCTCTCCGTATAATGCATCTATTTTCAACTTTGTGATATGTGACGTATACGTCAGTGTCTGTTCGAGCGGAATTCGTGAGGAATATATACCGCGGAGATGTACAGAACAGTTAGATTTTCACTCACAGCTCATTTCAATAGTGAATCCAGGTAAAACTATTGCAGAGCAAATTTAATATTCCTCGGCGGAATCCTTCTGAATTTTAATATTTGGGATTCGTATTCGTTTTTAGACGTTTTTAGATATTCTAGCGCGACGTTGGTTTTACTCTTCAGCGAGATTCTCGGTTCAAATTGGTGGCTGTGGTAGTACTACTGGCGCCATCTCTCGAATACGGGTGTCAGTGTGTGCACTGAGTTACTCAGTGGATCACCGAAGTATAATCGTACATTTCAGAAATATTTAAAGAAAAGTTGTAATTATAGTAATTTGTATATTTTAATCACGCGGATTCTACTAAATTGTCACGTACCATTCCGATTATACATTGTTCGATCTGTCAGATAGGAAAAAATTTAATGGAAAAACCTAGCGCATTCGCTAGAGAATTCTATTCGATTTCTATTGAACTTTCTATCAATTTTATGCAGATTTTATTGAAATTTTTAATAGAAAATATTCTATAGAAAGACTATTTTTATATTTTAGGTTTTTTTATTTGATTTTCTTGATGAAAAGAAAAGAAAAATGGAATGAAAAAAACTTGAGAAATTTGAGCAGAGGAAATTCTATAGAAAATATTTCAATTGAATACGTTGTACAGAAAAATCGCATTCCAGTGATTTTTTTGTAGAATATTTTTTATGTCATTAGGCCCGATAAACCGCGATCTAACCGAGCGAAGCGGGCCCAACGACATAAAATATCGTATGTCACACGGCGATAAAAGCATTATCTGGCGAATGTGAGTTTATAATCTGAGCCGAAGGCAAGGATTATAATCACATTCGCCAGATAATACTTTTATCGCCTTATGACATAAGATACTAATAATAATAATTTATTCCTTAAGTATATGAATTTCTTCTTTTGTACATTTTGTTGACAACATACAATAGATCTCACAGTGGCAGTAATAACAATAATCACACACATTGATAATGACATAAGATACTATTATTGAACATTTCAATAAAATCGGCCGAAAGTTAATAGAAAGTTCAATAGAAATCGAATACAATTGTTTCCAGAAAAACATAAAATTCATAAAACTCGAGTCTAAAAATTTAGATAGGACATTGATAGGCTATTGAAATTTGGTGAGATTGCAGCTCTTATAATATTACAGGATGGGATTGTCGGTAGGCAAAATCGGACAAGTGGTTTAGAAGATATTCAACTTTTTGTGAAAAACTGTTGTGTTCGATATCTCACAAACTATTGGTCCGATTAATTTTTTTTTCTTGAAAATGCTTTCTTGTTTTAGGCATGAAATCGATTTCTCGTAAAATTCTGAATATGAATAAATTTGTTACGATTCCGAACAAATGATTTTCATAGTCGAAAATTGTTTATAAATTATTTACAGAAAATGTTCGTGATTTTTAAAAATTGCAATTTTTAAATCATTTCATCAATTTTCCTCCAAAAGTCAACTTTCTATTTTTTTTAGATTTTCACACGTTTTTTAACGGTTCAAAATCAAGATTGAAATTCAGACCTGCAAAGCCAACCATTTTCAATTATCAAATTTTTCAATTAAATTGCGTAAGAAAAATTTGAAAACAAATCAGGTATATTCAGCTTCATTTATAAATAAATCTTTGAAATTGTTTCAACTGTCGAAAACCTAATTTTTTTAGACATGAAATTGATTTCTGATAAAACTGAATATTAATAAATTTGTTACGACGTGTTTGTTTTTCTTTCAGTGTGTATCAAAAAATAAAGTCCCATTCTGTGCAAGACATGGTGGAACCATTTTCTTTCCAATGTTCGCAGAGACCCAGAAACAAATTCATCATGTATCAGTCACACTTCAAGAACAATTCAATAAGTCATCACCGTAAACAATTTAAAAAAGTCATCACCCTTGAAAAAAAATCAATTTTAATGTTTGCAGTGTGTCAAAATCACCAGCAATCAGGGATGGACTATTGGCCATCCCAATAATAGGAGATAATATTAGATCCCAATAATATAAGATTTTGACAATATTAAGGAGGATTATCTCCTTCTATTGTGCAAAGTTTAACTATATTCAACAAATATAAAATATTATAACATTTAATAACTAAATTTTCCGATTGATGGTGAATAAAATATTTGATAATACTGAAATGGAATGTTTAGTTAACAAGCTAATTCCAAATTTAAGTACTTGATTTTCGATTATCGAAATAATCGTCAATCTTCCTACCTAAATTATTGGTTACTATAATATTTCAAAATATGGATGTACCAATTGATGGTTAATTTAATATTTAAAATTTCAAGATTTATGTTAAAACTTGACTATTACACAATTCAACGGTAATTATGATTGATAAATATACCTACACTGACAGAAAAAAATAATTTTATCAAGAGAATTTTATTTGAACCAACTATCATTTGATTGTTAATTTTCAAATAAATATGATTTTATAGTGAATAGCAGTTCTGTTCTTGAGATCCATTTGATTGGGAGAAATCGATCTTCTCTAGAATTGAAGTTCCTTTTATTTGTCGCAATAATGAGAGTATTTGATTTCTTTCTAGCCAAAAGTTTGCTAACCCCAGAAATTCGTTGGTTTACTCAAAAATCAAAATTATTCTCATGACTAAATACGTTGTTATCTCAATCAACACGATCATACGTTGTTCCAAGTAAATTATAATTGAAGTGAGCATTTCGTATGTCGAATCAGGATGAATATTGTTACGCGGAAAAAGCTTTGAGATTGTAGTAAGATGTCGTTGAGGTGAAAGAAGTTTATATTTCTTGACTAAAAAAATTGCATTAGTTTATAATAACAGAATCACAGATTACGGCAATTCAACACAAACTTGTTCATCACAAATTTCGTTCAATGTGATGTACGGAAAGCTCAATTTCAACATCGGCTTCATTCGAGAAAACAACATTCAATTCATGACCCAATGTAATCATCTCCTAGATACGAATTTTTGATCAATTCATGAAAGTAGAACATTTCTCGACTGGAGATTATATTAGCTTAAAAAAATGGAACTTTTCCATTTTTGTGCTGAATACATGTGACTCGACACCAAGGACTGTTTTATTTGATTCAAGTAAATGTATCTCAAGAATAAATAATTGATATTCACAGTAAGATCTTATTTATTTGAAATTCGTCCAAGTATATAGTACTTGTTCCAAGAAAGAAACTCCTCAATAAAAATAAGTGTACTAAGTTTAATAAGTTTAATAAGTTTAGTTGTAATTTATGCCTTAAAAACATCTAAGGTTGACCGAGTAGAATAGCCCAGGGGATAATATAGATGTAAAAATATGTTTTCCTATCAGTGTATTACCGCCAGCAACAGAGGTGATTATAATTGATTACATCTCAACGTGTTATCGTAATAAAATTTATTGATCAACAAAGTTCAGTCAAGTTTTCATGCATCAACAAAGTTCAGTCAAAAATGCATGCAAGCTTGTCCTCTTCGCTGGCGTCATCGTCGTGTCTATCATCGCCTTCAACTTGGAAATGTTGATTCGCTTCGGTTGATGCACTGGTGTAATCCCCTGTGGCTGTGCTTTCCTGTTAAACTTATTGACCTGCGATTTCTGCGGAGTGTGAGCTGTCGATTTTTCGTCGCCATTCGTCGAAGATCTTTTACTTGTGACCGAGTTGGTCGGCGTATTGATGATCAATCCAGCTGTCTTATCCCTGCTCTTCCTCTTCTTCTTCTTCTTGAAGAGTCCCTGCTGCAGTTTGCCCTCCCCGAAATGCTCAATTTTCAATTTTTCTCTCTTGGGTTTCGCCAAACTAATTGTCGTCCTCTCATGACAAACAGAGCACGTAATCGCGAGTTCATTATTTCGATTTTTAACACACTTGTCTAACAATTTTCTCTTGAAATTCGATAAACTAGAGTCATCGTCAGCCCGACGACGAATTAATTTCCTAATTCCCCTCGAGTGGTTTCTACTTTTATTGATTCTCACTGTTGTATTTACAGGCCTCCACAAGGTGCCACAATGAGAGCACATTGTCCCAGGACCGAAATTGTTTTTCGGTAATTCCACTTTATCGCTTAAATCGCGACAGCATTGTCTTTCCATTGAACAATCAACCATAAGAATAAAACAAAGGAAAAAAATTAATCCCTTACGAGCGAAACGACTGAACGAAAAAAATAGGTTATTGATACTCACATGTAGTGATTCCTGAGATTATTCGCACCTGGAGACTCTGTCTTGACAAGAGCGTTTGTCAAGTTCCACAAGTGCGTGACCGTTTCCATTTTTATTTATCAATAAACTTGAGAGTAGGTAACAAATTAATTGTACGCGGGTTCCGGCTCGGTATTAAACTTTATAAACATAACCTTGCACAACACACACGAAAGACAAGATGTGATTTAAAACTGTTTTATCGAGGGTCAACGATAATGTAGAAGAAGTATGAGAATTCGTCGCATGATGGCACGAGAGGTTTGAGCCCTCCACTAAGGTATATAAAAGTATGCTATAGCTGAGTCAGTCAGATAGATCACGTGGGACGAGTTTGTGTTTCCTCTGCCTAGATTTCGCGTAGGGCAGTTCTGCTGGTTTGGCAGAACACTGCTTGAAGGTGTTGTGTTTTTTTTTTCACACACAATCGAAATCAATTGGGACCGCTAGTTACTGATGGAGGCGCTCGTTTTCACCAATATGGACGATTTTAGGTTTCTCATATACACGCTGTCGCAAGCCCAAATTGGGTTGCATACTGTCTGTGTGCAGCCCAATATCCGCCATTCATAGGTGGCGTTTTGATATTTAGCGTTTCCAATTGGAATAAGAGTTGAAGACCAGAGTATGTAGCAGAGATGTCAGACAAGATATGAATGTTTTTTTGAGCTCAAATGAAAGAGCGGGTCGAGAAATGGCGTGCTGAGGCCGCTAAACATGACGAATGTCTCTAAAGATGATGTCTGTTTTCAATTGAAAAGCAAAGTTGTGATGACATTGTCTAGGAGGACAATGGGGTCTAGGAGCATGTATAGAACATTGGGGTCTAGGAGTCTCCCCTGGTTCAAAACCATCTTTAGAGGCATCAGCACGCCATTTCTCGACCCGCTCTTTCATTTGAGGCCAAAAAAACATTCATATCTTGTCTGGCATCTCTGCTAAAAACTCTGGTCTTTAACTCTGGTTTTCAACTGAAACAATCAAATGGCCAAAAAAAATTAGTTTAATTTATCTTATATAGGCTGTAGGAGAAGGAAAAACGCAATTCTGAGCGGTCCATCTGCCTGAAGGGAACCCAAATTTCCTCAGAAATCGAATGGAATTGGTTTTAAGGCTCTATCTCTCATAGTTCCCGAGATAATCGCGACAAACGGAATCGCCAAAAAAAAAAAATTTAATTTATCTTGTATAGGGTCTAGGTAGTGGAAAAACGCAATTCTGAGCCGTGCATCTTCCTATGGGGAACCCAAATTCGGTTTTAAGGCTCTATCTCTCATAGTTCCCGAGATAATCGCGACAAACGGAATCGCCAAAAAAAAAAAATTTAATTTATCTTGTATAGGGTCTAGGTAGTGGAAAAACGCAATTCTGAGCCGTGCATCTTCCTATGGGGAACCCAAATTCGGTTTTAAGGCTCTATCTCTCATAGTTTCCGAGATAATCGCGACAAACGAAATCGCAAAAAAAATTAATTTAATTTATATTTTATAGGGTGTAGGAAGTGGAAAAACGCAATTCTGGGCCATTCATCTGCCTAAAGGGAACCCAAATTTGCTCAGGAANAACGCAATTCTGGGCCATTCATCTGCCTAAAGGGAACCCAAATTTGCTCAGGAATCGAATGGAATTGGTTTTAAGGCTCTATCTCTCACAGTTTCAGAGATAATCGCAAAAAACCAAATCACAAAAAAAAATTAATTTAATTTATCTTGTATAGGCTGTAGGAGAAGGAAAAACGCAATTCTGAGCCGTCCATATGCCTATAGAGAACCCAAATTTCCTCAGGAATCGAATGGAAATGGTTTTAAGGCTCTATCTCTCATAGTTTCCGAGATAATCGCGAAAAACGAAATCGCAAAAAAAAATTAATTTAATTTATCTGGTATAGGCTGTAGGAGAAGGAAAAACGCAATTCTGAGCCGTGCATCTTCCTATGGGGAACCCAAATTCGGTTTTAAGGCTCTATCTCCCATAGATTCCGAGATAATCGCGAAAAACGAAATCGCCAAAAAAAATTAATTTAATTTATCTGGTATAGGCTGTAGGAGAAGGAAAAACGCAATTCTGAGCCGTCCATCTGCCTATAGAGAACCCAAATTTCCTCAGGAATCGAATGGAATAGGTTTTAAGGCTCTATCTCTCATAGTTTCCGAGATAATCGCGAAAAACGAAATCGCAAAAAAAAATTAATTTAATTTACCTTTTATAGGGTGTAGGTAGTGGAAAAACGCAATTCTGAGCCGTCCATCTTCCTATAGGCAACCCTAATTCGGTTTTAAGGCTCTATCTCCCATAGATTCCGAGATAATCGCGAA
>NW_021680381.1:1644400-1690347 GCF_001412515.2 Diachasma alloeum | reverse complement strand
TGACATCGCTGCTACAAACTCGGGTCTGCAACTCGGGCTTTCAATTAAAGGCCCGAGTTGAGGAATGTTCAGGATTGGTCAAATTAAATTTTGCACAGAATTATTTTGTAAACATTCGTTGTTTTTGAATAAATAAATAAAGTTGTTTAAACTTTTGAAATATTTATTTTCATCACAAGGTCCACAAAGTATTTTCTGACGAATGTGGCTTTGTAGGCCGAGCCGAAGCCGAGGCCTATAATCACATTCGTCAGAAAATACTTTTGGACCGTGTGATGAATGCAATTTTCCGTCAGAAGGCCCGTAAACCGCGATCAAACCGAGCGAAGCGACGTTAGAATCGCGGTTTACTGGGTCTTCTCAGGAAAACCTTATTTTTTAGGCCTGAAATTGACTTCTGGTAAAATTGTTAATATTGCTGATTTTTTTATGATTTTGAACAAATGATTATTATGGGTGGAAAATTGATAGTTTATAAATTATTCCAGTAGTGAAGTGGTAAAAGGAGATAAGTCGACTTATCTCCCAGTTGAGTTTTTCAGGAGTATTTCTGAAGCTAAGGGAGATAGGGAAATTTTTGTTATTGCATTTGTTGTAGTACTTAATCAACACCACAAAGAAGGTCGTAACAAAAATTTTGCTATCTCCTTTAGATTCCGAGATATTGATTGAAAACTGGTCAATAGTAAATATTGATTCATCTCCTTGTACCACTTCGCTACTGATTTATAGAAAATGTTCGAAATTTTCAATAATTGTAGTTTTCAAATTTTTTTCATTCATCTTTCTCTGAAAGTAGGGAATGTTGGCGTAAAACGGACACTTTTGACGTTTTTTAAAATGTTAATGAGGGGTTGAAATATTGATAAAATTTAATAATTTTTTTTAAATACAAAGAATAATTCTTTCCCTTTGTGGTCAGCCTAAACTTAGCTCAATTGATAAATTTGCTTCTGAGTTATGAATAATTGAAAAAACGTCCAATGTGTCCATTTTACCCCACCCTCCCCTAAACTTTATAATTTTTTTCAGATTTTTAAAATGTTTTCTAACGGTTCAATATCGAGATTCAAATTCAGACCTGCTAAATTTAAATAATAAAATTATTGTAAAATATACGAAAACTTTGGATCAAATAGGGCTCCAATGAAAGCTCTGATGTTCGACTACAAAAGCAGAAAACAGCAGCATTTCGCTGGAGAAAAAATAATTGAAGTACTTGGTAACCGTAAAATAATGAATGCGCTAGGTTTTTCTATCAACTTCATTCAAACGCGAAACTTCAAAATTTGACGATAACTTCGTAAAACAATTGAAAAACACTTACAGACTAGTTCCTGTTGTGACTCGACATTCCACAATGACAATGTGGAATGACAAGTAGTCGTCAGCAGGAACTCAGCTGTTGGATGCCAGTGCACGAGATTGATGGGTCTCCTACGTGGTGACAATGAAATTTCAGGCTCGGACAATGACTCCTGGAGACCAGCCTCTGGGATACGCCACAATTTTATGAGGCAATCCTGTGATCCGGTCGCCAGTAACCCATTGTCAAACGGAGAAAAATCGAAGTCCGTCACGGCCTGTGTGTGTGCATGCAGAATAGGGGTTGTCGGGCTAATCCTGCAGCACTCCTCCAGAGCAAAAACACCCAGACTACATCCTAGTAAATACAAGCAAGTTAGCACATGCGAATAAGATTCATATAAAAATCTAGAGAATTTCATTGAATTTAAGAATAGATGTGAAAATTTGAGTAATATCCAAAATTTTTATGCGAGAATTTCAAATTAAATTAAAATATAGACACAATGTAAAATAATCAACTCAATAATAGAGTGGGATATTTCCTCATTTGAACTCGATTAAAAATTCCAGAGACACTGAAATCGAGTGCGACATGACGAAATGTCTCACTCAGCACACCTCCATTACACAATTTCAAAATTCGCAAACAGAGGAACGATTGAAGACCGATTGAACATCAATTAAAAATGGACTGGTTAGAGCCCATGTGACTAGTGACCCCAAAATTCATATAAAAATGTCAGAAAAATCAAAATTAGTCAAAGCAGCGACGGAACATTAGCAATTTTGGTGGAAGTAGTTCACTTAATTGGTCCGGTTTTTCAATCCTTCCTTCGATAAGATTTCGTAGTGTCGAAAATACGCGGGATAGTACCGAATTAATAGTAGGTTACGAACTATTGAAATTATCCGGGAATAAAATTTCTTTAATCGAGAGTGATGATTTTTCTTACAAATAAGGAATCGTTGATTGTAACGCGTTGTGGACAGTCTCAAACAAACTCTCAACATTCAATTATAAAAATTTGTTAAAATACATCAACGTGTAGAAGAAAGTGTCTCCGTGAAAGTATCCATAATAGCCTTTAGCACGACTAATTGCTGGTAAGGAAATTACGTATTCACTCAGGGATCTACAGCTACAACGATAACTTTATAAAGAACAGACTGGATTGTGAGTAATAAAATTTATAAACCCAAATTTTGGATCCTTCAGATCATTCCAGGGATAGGAATTTCAACTACATAAATTTTTGTAAAACACACTTATGTTTTTGTAAACCGAATACTTCTTCAAAATATATTTAAATTCAAATTTAATTATTACTATAGCTCCAAAGTTCTTGATCAGTGAATATTTTCAACTCAAACCCTATCTCTAAATGAAACCCTTTTCATTTATATTTTAGTAAAAGGTGAGAGTATTAACTTTGCGTCGTCCAATCAATCTAAATTCTAATAATTTGAGCTCTGATTTTAATGTGACAATTAAAACATGTTCTTCCATACAATCACTCAAAAACTGATAGAATTTTCTAAATTTCCCGATGAAATTGTCTTGAATTTTCATGTATTTATCAATTAACTCCGTTTAAAGTCATGATCATCATCGCAGTATACCCTAACCGGGTCGAAGCGATGTAAAATAACGAAATAACGAAAAAAAATTGAACTCCAAGGAATGTGAAAATAAAAATATGTGTGTTGAATTACCATTCTGATAAGTATTGATTGCCATCCATTTATTGGAGGTCGCAATGCAGTCGGCGTGTGGATTCGACCCAGCATATAAGCCACGAAGGCATCCCTCCGGCCGCGGCGTTATCGGCGCTGCATGCCGAAATTTCGAAGACGATGCTTTCCATGCCATAACTGAAAGACAATGTGTGGACAGATTAACAATAATTCAATGCTTGTTTATGAACTAGTAAAATGTGGGTCCTTAACCCGTCAGTAGGCACGCTCTTTTCAGTGTCTCCTATAAGTACTAGCATTGACGTACGAAAAAGTTCTCTAGAAAAACCTATCGAATTCGTTAGAAAATTCTATTGAATTTCTATTAAACTTTCTATTATTTTTTGGCTGATTCTATTGACATGTTCAATAGAAAAACATTCAATAGAAAAAGTTGACAGAATTCGATTTTTCTATATAACTTATTGTTCTTTTCATATATTTTCTATAGAATTTGTTCGACTCAAATTTTCTAAGTTCTTCTCATTCTATTTTTCTTTTCTTCTCATCCAGAAAATCAAACGAAAAAACTTAGAAAATTTGAGCCGAGGAAATTCTATAGAAAATATATGAAAAGAACAATAAGTTATATAGAAAAATCGAATTCTGTCAACTTTTTCTATTGAATGTTTTTCTATTGAACATTTCAATAGAATTGGCCAAAAACTAATAGAACAATGGATTTTGTAACGAATTCCATAGGTTTTTCTATTAAGGATGATCGGGCGAGAAGGAAATGTAGGAGGTGAGGCCGAGGGTTTTCTATTGTTTTCCTGCAGAAAACCAATCGCTGAACAAAAATAGTACATTACGTAACTAGTGCGGAAAGCAGGCGGTTACTCACGAGGGCGGCGCAGCCCTCGAGAGAGACGGCTCAACCAGCTTGACTAGCGTCCGAGTCCAAGATTTCCTGTTATTTTTGGGATAAAGTAAAGAAAGTAATGTCAAATTTGACATTTCTGATTTTTAATTTCTCTCGTTGACGAGTCATTTTACAAGAAAATGACAAAAGACCTTTTATGTGAATGATGAAATTTCTCACAAAAAATATTTATTGACATTTTCTCCTAAAATCACTCATTCGCGAAAAAATTTCACATTTATTCAATGAAAATCAACTCGTGGCATCCCACCATTTTTCGATACTATTTTCATCGTTACAACAACGATAATTACCACCATGAGGGAAAGATAAGGTGAATATTTACATTGACAGATTATTAAACTGACATTTTCTTTAAAAAACTGTCAGTTGCCCTCAATTAATCCGAGCTGACAACTCATGAATCCTCCAATCAACAAATACCGACAGATTAGAATTCAGGCGACAGTTATTGATCACCACAGTAATTATTGAAAATAATTTTTTTATCCATTTTTTATCATTTTGAGTTGTTCTCCTATGATTTAACTTGAGATTTATATCATATTTATGATCATTCGGTATTTACATGGTAAAATTTGAGTGCTGAACCTTCAGGTACACACTTAGCTCATTCCACAAGCAAACGGCGAAAATGGCCGTTTCCCGCGTTCGCGCGCTTTTACCATTTATTTGTGACAGTTTACAATGGTACCACTGCCACAATTGAGATCACTAGCGAAAGCAGGGATTTTATTCTTTGCACTGTTGGTTTTACCTTCTTGATCAATTCAACTCAAACTTCGCACTTAATAAATAAATAGCCGAGTGATCAAGTACTAATACCTACTGATCAGAACTGCCTCCGCTACCTTAGTTGGTGCACTCGATATTCCGCATTTGGGCTTCATGACCTCAACCCCTCAGGTTCTCACTTTCTCAAATAGAAACAACTATTTCCCTATGATTCCCAAATTATTTTACATGGATTAGAATTGATTTAGCACTTTTCCCACTTGTCTTCAATCGACAATTATAAGTAATCGACCCAAAGTAACTAGATATCATTTTGTTTCGGTCGTTGTCAGTGCATGTTCTGTTTCCATTGTCAATTACGGAGTGCAATTGTGGAGTTCTCCAATCTCTTGTCCAAGATTAATTTCCAATCATTGATGAGTCAAATTTTTTATTGCTCCGAACTTTGAACTGTCGAAGTCTTTTGTGTTTGTTGGAGAAGAATAATGAGGAGTTGTGTAGAGTCAGCTGGGGTTAACTATGGTTTTCCCATCTCTGGATGCTGCTGATGGTGAGTTTAACGATTAGGGTAAACAGGCCAATTTCTAGACGGGGTTAATTTCCAAACGATTTCAACTTGCATTGAATATTGCATAAATCGTATAGAAATAATTTGTATAAAAAATATCCGTAGGGGTGGTTGGGATAAAACGGACACTTTTGACTTTTTTTAAAAATGTTAATGACTGGTTGAAATGTTGATGAAACTTAATCATTTTTTTTCAATACAAACAACAATTCTTTCCCTTTGTGATGAGCTTCAACTGATCTCAATTAATAAATTTGTTTCTGAGTTATGAATAATTTTAAAAAAGTCTAAAGTGTCCATTTTACCCCACCCTACCCTATTTTAGTTTTGGCCTCACGTATGAAAAAATCGTATAGAAATTTTCTATACGAAATGCGTACAAAAATTCAACCATGTTCCCCAGCAGTCTGAAACTTTTCACACGCCTTTTCCATCATTTAAAGAATATGTAAAAAATAAACGAGACAAATGGCTGCTTTTTGTCTAACCCTCCGAAAATATCTGAAGAGAATAAGTTCTACAGTAAAATCCAATTCTATTGACTTTTTCTGTTGACTATTTTAATTCAACAGAAATTTTTTATTTTTATTTTCTGTTTGAATATTTTTTTTATTGAACATTTCTATTGAAATGTTCAATAGAAATCAATATACATCGGCCAAAAACTAATAGATAGTTCAATACAAATCTAATAGAATTTTTTAACCAATTCGCTAAGTTTTCCTGTTAAATTTTTTCGTGCGTGCATATTCCCATTTAGGTGATTTTTTTGTTTTAGATCCTACCACGAAACTCGAAATTCCCCTAACTGTCCAGCAATTGGCCTGTTCACCCTACTTGTTCAGTCGAGTGCAAATCTGGTGGTGCAATTGGTTTCCTAGGAATGAATCACTAACAATTGGTCAAGAAATAACTGATGAGCAGACGAGTGGAGAATGGAGGTGGTTGGGGGCATTCCTGTGGAGTGTTTAACTCCTGGAGAGCTGGCAGGTGTGTGGTCCGGTTGGACAAGCATGGGCGATCGGGAGATGGTCAGAGAGGCCTCTGCCAAGGGCAATCACATCAACCTTGCTTTCAAGTTCCTCGCTTATCGCAGGCACTGGACGGTCGCGGAGGCCCAGAAGTATTTTTATTCAGAGGTCGAGGTTTGGATTGGAGAATTGTTGGGGAAGAAACAAATTCATCGAGCATCACATATTTTACAGAAAGTTGTGAGTATTTGGAGGGAAGTCGTAAAGGGCTGGAGATGAATTTTTAAGCATTACTGAGATTATTTTGCGAATATTCTAAAAAAGAATGACACTGTTGAGAGAATTTTTCTGGGGACAATTTTGTGTCTGAGTTTATCGAGAAATATTTTATCCCTAAGTTACAAGGTTACTATCATATCATTATTGTAATTTCATTTTTTTATTGTTTAAAGTGCTTAAATCTTCAAGATTTATTTGCACTATCAGTAATATTCTATCAACTTAATTTAATTATTTACACTTCTTACAATCATTGATTTTAGATATTTAATTTACTATTTATGATGAATTCACAGACGAAAAAATTTAACAGAAAAACCCATAGAATTCGTTAGCAAATTCTATTGAATTTCTATTGAACTGTTCTATTAGTTTTTGGCTGATTCTATTGAAATATTCTGTAGAAAAAGTCAATAGAATTCAATTTTTCTATATAACTTATGCTATTGAGATATTTTCTGTAGAATTTTCTCGGCTCAAATTTTCCAAGTTTTTTCGTTTGATTTTCTTGATTTGAGAAGAAAAGAAAAATAGAATGAAAAAACTTGGAAAATTTGAGTCGAGCAAATTCTATAGAAAATATATGAAAAGAATAAGTTATATAGAAAAATCGAATTCTGTTAACTTTTTCTATTGAATTTTTTCTATTGGACATGTCAATAGAATCAGCCAAAAACTAATAGACAGTTTAGTAGAAATTCAATAGAATTTTCCAACGAATTCGATAGGTTTTTCTATTAAATTTTTTCGTGCGTGTTTGTGTAGTATTTTAAGGATTTTTGGATTTGTGGTTTTCAATATGGGGGTGATTGAGTTTATAAGTGGAATAATTTCATCTGTGATTATTGAATAGCCGAAAAAATTGAATTTTCGGACTTTTTGCATCATATTTGGTCGATATAACACAAGAACTCCAAAACTTGAATTTGGATGATTACAAAGCATTCATTTGAAAGCAACAACAACAATACTATAAAATATAGAAAAAATATTCAATAAAAATATTTCAACAGGGAAAGGATCCAATAGTCTACATCGCCGAGATCTGTACAAAAAGCAGAGATCCTGAATTGCGAGATTACTTGGCAAACCACGTGCTGAAGAATAAGGGATTCTCTGAGGAACAGATTGATGCTTGGGAGATCATCAAATGCATAAAAAAATACGAGACGATTCAGTTGTCGCGGGACACCCTCGACGGCCACTCCATCGAAAAAATTTCCATCGAAGAAATGCTTAATCTTCCTCCACACATCAAAACCCCACTTTTGACTGAATTATACTTCCATACTTATGAGTCCTGCCTCTCTAAGAAACTCAAGAGCTCCGCAGTTTGGGATTACCTCCTAACCGAGGACAACATCGAACTCTTGATTAAGTGGATTGACAGAAAATTTGGGGAAGAAAACTCGAAAAATCGTGAAGAGCTGCAGGAGGAGCAAAAATCCCATCTTGTCGATGTGTTTGACAGACTTGAAATCTCGCCAGAGATGATAGAAAGAATCGAGCAGTCCAATATGTCCTTTCCCTTCAGAGAAATTTTGCTCAACCACCTTTGTAAATATGGAATTTTTATCAACAAAGAGAGGAGTGATGTTAAATTAACGCTAGCTCGATTTTTCAGTGCTGAAATCACTCCCAAGAATTTTGATGGAATTTTATCCAAGAGCTCGTGTAATTTGGATAAGGAAGAATTCTCAAGAAAAAGACACTCAATTTTATTTTACCAAAACGAAGAGAATTCCGATGAGAGATTGTATTGTCAGGATCAAGAGTTACTGAGATCATTGAGGAAATTGAATGATTCAGAGAATTCTGTGAGGGGTTTGATCACTGGAATTTGTCAGACAATCCATAAAATCTCGGATAATCCTCAGGAATATTTAAAAAACGAGTCTCTGCTCACGTTTTACTTAATTTTCTTGGCATATTTGGAGTCCAAAGCGCGAAGAGACAATAAAGACGAAGAATCTCCAACATTCGAGGAATTTTTAACTACTAAAACGAACTTAACAGTAGAAGATATCGAAATTCCATCTGGAATGATTGCAGAACTGCTTCAGAAAATTCCATATCTTAAAAACTGCCTCGAGAATAAAGAGAAGGAGAATGACATAACGATGTACCAGCTCTTGGACGGCCTCAGGAATCTGAACATCCACGAGTTGTTCAGGTGGAGATTCGAGAAGGAACAAATGCCTAATTTTGCTAATGCCAGTTTGATTAAGAAATATGGGCACAAGGAGAAGTTGAATTACAAGTATTATCTGAAGGAGGCACGTCCCAGCATGGCTGCATACGTGTTGTTGAACCCTGAGGGGAAGCAGGCTGATTTATCTTCTAAAATGTAAGATTATTTATCCAGTTTTCATTCATTTTCAACACCTCATCGTGTTAATTGTTAATTTATTCCGGCGATGGATAATTTGAGAATTGAGAAAAATGTCATTTGAAAATCTGAATGCAACTTTCAAGTGAAAATTATTAGTCATAATGTTAACTAACGAGTGATAACTAACAAATGAGTTATTCTGAAGAAATTAGATAAAAATTTAAATTTCATATAATAACGGAGTTCCTCGTAATTAAGAAAATTGAAGGTTTTATTACCTTCAATTTCCTATTCATTGGAAAATAAATTTGATATAATTTGCTCATTTTACAATAACTTTAAAAAATTGAGTAATTACCGAAAAATCGTTATTTTTATTTAAATATGAGAAAAGACTTCATTCAGTTTTCAACATGGATCGGGAATTGATGAGTAATTTTATCTATTTGAAAATTCATTCAAAATCCAAATTATCAATTATTATTATTAATTATTAAATATTAGAAATTATTGATTCTCAATACAATTGCATCATCACCGGAGATGTCATGTTGAACTTTTTGTCTTCCTCCACTTCAAAACATAATTCTCCAATTTTTATCACTTTTCATGATATTTTCCCTTTGCAGGAAATCAAAAATTTCGTTCCAAGCTCACGCATTCGCTCTGAAGAACCTCGACAACCCAGAAATAATTTCCAATTGTATCTGCTTCATCGAGTTCCTTGGAGTTGACTCCGAGTGCTTGAGACTCCACGCAACTGCTGCCGACTATGTCCATAGTAAACTCAACATTTCGATAAGTAAGATTACCTTTCCCCTTTTCGAGAGTTGGCAATTTATCTCTTCAGCGAAGATAAAATTGGAGATTGCGAAACATTTTTTTTTTCATTCAAACTTTCAGATGACCTCCTTGAGTCTGTGGCCTATCAAAACACGAAAGATTTGGAGATTCTTCTGAATCACTTGGAACAGAGTTTTGCAGTGGAATTTACCTCAGTGTCAATGAGCAACGTCAGTGATTTCGTTCAGAGCTTGAAGTCTTGGGAATTCGTTGTGAGATTTGCAAGAGCTCATAATGCATTGTTTCCAGTTTCATTTCTGAAGTATTTGGCAAGGGGGAATCATTGGTTTGAGTTTGTGTTGGTTGGAAATATCTTTCGATATCCGTTAGAACAGGTAAATACGACTTATCCATATATTTTCATAAATATATCAGCGAAAATCAAGATTAAGTCACAAGATTAAGACTCACAAGGGTCGGATCAAAGGTCCAAATAAGGGTAACAAGGGCCAGATAAGGGTCTAAATAAGGGTCACAAGGATAAGATTAAGGGTCACGAGGGTCAGATTAAAGGTCAAAAGGGTCAGAATAAGGATTATGGGAGTTATATGGGGATCATATAGGTGTTGGCGAGCGGAGCGAGCAGGGGACGTAGCCCCCCAGTAATTCCGACAAACTCAAGTAAATTTTGCATTATTTTCGATTTC
Organism: Diachasma alloeum; assembly: GCF_001412515.2. Lineage (NCBI taxonomy): Eukaryota > Metazoa > Arthropoda > Insecta > Hymenoptera > Braconidae > Diachasma > Diachasma alloeum. The sequence continues at coordinate 1,680,047 of NW_021680381.1, read as the reverse complement.
TAGGTGTTAGAAAACGCTGCATACTTCGAAGACCCAACGATCCGTGAGCACCTACTGATATCCCTGAGCAACTCCCACTTGAACCCCCCGCAGACCCAAAGGCCCAAATCATCAAGACAATACCAAAGAAAGCACAGCCACAGTCTCCCCAGCCACTCCCCCACGATCTCCACCCAGACGTCCCCAGAATCTCCTTTAAAAACCGACCAGTGCTTTCCGTTCAACCAGAAGACCCCCTTCGACCAGGACCTCTGGCTGACAATCCTGAAATGCGACCAGAGTCAGGACCCCCCTGGGGCCCTCCTCAAAGCAGCTCGAGAGACGTCCTCCTCAGTACTGATCATCCTGGCAGCTTGCTACGAGCCCTCTTCAACAGCCTCCTACTGCTACTCCTGGCTCGTCATCTCCATCGAGAACGAAGACCTCATCAGAGCCTACTCCGACTGCCTGGCCGACCAGATCTGGCCGATCCGAAGGATCTCCGAGCTCTTCCGAAAGCTGGTGTCCCTGGGGTACATCGACACCCTCTCCAAAGGCTTCGAGATCTTCCTCCCCGAGAATCCCCTCCACCTATTCTTCAAATTCCTCCTCCAATGCACGAAATCCTGTGAATTCGAGGAGAGCCAGAAGATCCTCGTCGACTTCATCAACACCTGTTCCACCTTCAAGAGCAACAAAACCATCGACTGGAACGACTCAGACACCACCTACCTCAACAACGAGTACTGGATCGCGACAGTCTGCATTGAGTGCATCGCATCATCCCTGAACTCAAACTTCCTCAGCACGCACCTCCAGCAGAAGTTCCTAAACCTCATCGTCGATTGCAATTTCAACGAGGAAGTGCACATCGACGAGCCCGACTTCCAGTCCCTCCTGGACATCATCACGATCCTGTCAAGAACTCCAGTAAAAATGGATTTCGAACAGATTAAACTGACTGGCGAGGAGTTCACAGTGACCCAAGAGGTCGAACGCTGCATAAGAAATCTGGTGGAGATTGAGGACTTCCCGAGTGCCCTTGAGCTATCGAAAATTGCGCACCTCCCCTGCTCCAACATCATCCTCGAGCAGTATCGAACCGAATTCAAAAAGCACCTGCTCAATGCCCCGAGCAAATCAGACGCAGTATTCTGGAAGAAATGTGCCTACGACATCAGGAAGTACGAGGTCCGCTTCGAGGATGCAGCTTCATTCTTCATAGAGCATGCTGGGAAGGTTGAGTCGTACAAGGAGATGTACGAGATCCTGGAGCTTGCCCTGAAAACCTTGAAGCCAATCTCGACTGATCAGCAGACGATCGACACAGTCGAGATGGCGATGTGGAAGGCCTGCATCCTGGCAGGTCCAGCAGCCATAGAGATCCTGAGGGAGAAGAAACACTTCAACAAACTCAAGACTGAATTGCTCTCTGGGATCAGCAACCTGAGGGTCAGTTGCTCGTTGAACGACGAGTCCGAGGAGCAGGCCATTCAAGCTCTGATAAATCGATTCCTGGACGTCGACGACCTCGAGACGTCCCTCAGGATCTCAGCAATCTTCAATTATAAACACAAAGACCTGCAGATTTTGATGTTGTCTCTGTCTCTGGCTGAGGGGGAACTATCCCCCTATCAACTGTCTCCTCAGCATCAAATATTGTTAGAGAGCTCCGACGTCAAGAAGATCAATCAGATCTCCACGCTGACGAATCGAGGGCCCCAGAGGAGGCTGTCCTCTTCATCGCTGAATCTCCCCTCGCCTATTTCCAGTGCTGATGGGAATGATTCAACCTCAATGTACCATCAGCAGGTTGACAGCCTCTTGTTGTTGGAGAAATTGGTGAAAAATCTGGACCATGGGAGGGACGTGGGCCGCAAGATCCTCGTGCTTTACAGATTATCGATTCACCTGAAGGGGAGTTACAGGACATTGCTGATGTCTCGAGACCCCATGGAGCTGCTCTTCGAAATCACAAATGTCAATCATTCGGATAAATTTGCGCTGATGAGGGAGGTCATCTCGGCTTACAGAATACAGAACTCTGCAGTGACGAAGTTCTGGGCTGGGGAACTTTTGTTACATCTCACGAGGCAGGTGGAGGAGAACCTGGACGAATCCATGCTGATGTGGGGGTACCCCCTGGACGTCACCTTCACGCTGTCAACGATTTTGTGTGACGACGCCTCGTTGCTCGGGTGGGAGCTACTGAAGGGCGTGACGATGAGGCTGGGGCAGTCCCTCGGGGCCCGCAGGGATGCCTCCATCCTCAAGATCGTGGTGGAGTTGCTGATCAAGGCTCATCACTGCTTTACTGTGGCCTGCAGCATGGAGGGCATTGCCTCTGTCCTCAGGAAGAGTCAGCAGCTGTCTAATACTTTGCAGAGTTTGAAACTCTGGAGTTTGCTGGTGAGACTGGTGACTGGGGTGGGCAGATTCACAGAGATGAATTATATCCTACAGATTCTGAAGGAGAACGATCAGTTTGAGTTCCTGCTGGGGATTGGGACTGATAAGGTCTCGGGACTGAAGATGGCTCTGTTGGAGTTCTGCAAGAAACAGTATCCTGAGGATAAGGAGCTGTTTACCCTGGTGGCACACCATTTTCGGTTGTACAATGAGATTGCTGTCATGTGGGAGAGCGAGGCCAAGGGGATCATCAGGGAGTTGATTAGGGACACGAGGAGGGAGAACATCAGGACCTTGATGATGAATCAGAGTGTCAAGTTCACGAGGAATGATGGCACTGAGAGGAAACTACAGTGTGCAATGACGAATTATACGCATGCTACTGAGTATTATCTGAGGGATAATAAGCTGAATTTGGCGAATCGGTGCTGCCATCAGGCACAGTTGGTGGCGCTTCAGGTGTCTCTGCTCAGTGGGGTGGCGCAGGGGCAACAGGCCACTTGTCTGCTGAATCTGACTACTGATGAGATCAATAGGGTCATTTGTCAGGCCCTCAGCTTTCCACAGGCTCTGATTCTTGCGCAGTCTTATGGGTATAATGCTGATTGGTCCAGTGCTATTTATCAGCATGTGATCGTTCATGGAGAGGGGAAGTATCTCAAGGACTTTCTGGGGTCTAAGAGGCTCACCAGTGCTATTGCTCAGGACTGCGTTTGCAGGTGATTTTTTTTGTTTACGTATTAAGCTACAGTGGGTTATTTACAAACTATTTGCATTACTACGTATGTACACAGATTTAGCTTCTACTTTTGGGGTGTCTGGGTTCTTGGCTAGATTTATCGTAGCTGATTTAAACATTTTAGTTTAGTTTAGTTTTTAAAAAAATCTGCGGGTGGCTGTATTTTTGATACAGCCGTGATCTTCCCTTTCCTTCAGTGAACATCATAATTTTTCATTGTATACATTTATGTAGGTATATTAGAAGAATTCGGGACTTCCCACCGTCTCATCATGACAAGACGTTTTTTATAATCACGATACGATTGAATTTTATCTATTTCGTGCAGTAATAACCAACTGTCCAGATTTTGCCGGCCAGTGCTAAGGATCCCTTAAAATTGTAATTTATTTCTTAAAAAACTGGAGAATTTTCTAGAAAAATCTGGGATTTGCTAGAAAAATCTAGAATTTTCTAGAAAATTCTAGAATGCTCAAGAATTGCGATAGATGGCGCCACTGTCGATAAGGATCCATAAGGACTTTTTCTCTAAATGCCCCCCCCACAACGATAACTTAGACATATCCATGTCAAAAAACTGGTATATAATTTGTAGAGGCTTAAGGTCTCTTGCAGGTGATTTGTTCTGTTATTTTGGGGTTGTAAAATCTGAGAGAATTTGGGGTCTCAAATGTCGAGGGAAGTTTTATCGTTTGGTATGATGGACATTTATATTGGGAGAAAATGTTGCTAAGAGGCGAATACGAATATTTTCTGAAGGAAAATAATTTTTTTCTAAATCTGTTGGCTCTGGAAATATTTGTATTTGAAGTTTAGTAGAGGATCTTTTGTATAAACCTGTTACTCTAATGGATTTAGTGATTACTTTCATCAAAGCCCTTTGGTGCCGAGATATCAGAAGAATACGTTGAAATTGCAGGTAAATGTTTACTACAGGAGAAAAATATTTCAGTAGTTAAGAACAAAAACACTACGGGTGAAAATATTTGAAAAAACAATCTAGTGCATTCGCAATTCTATTAGCTTTTCGCTAATTCTATCTGAATAAAAATATCCAAATGCACAAGAAAGATTTGGAATTCCTCTATAAAATTATTTCCCAAAATTTGAACAATTTTACTTATTTATTTATAAACAACGAATGTTTAAAAAAATCATGATTCATGATTTTTCAAATTTTTATCACGCAAATTGCAAAAGATACTTGGATGTGCTCAAAGTTTTAATGAAAACAATTTTTTCAAGGGTAAAATCATCATCTGTTCCAGATATAGAACTGAGAAAGTGATAACCAAACAGATGACGCTGAATATGCAGAGTTTAATCACAGAATTGAACGATATTGAAGCTAAATACGTATTAGCAAGTCAGCTGGGATTTAAGGAGATTGTCGAGGGATTATTGGCAAACGATACCACCGGCTCTTACTTGAAAGACACTGTTTGGAAGCAAGGTTTTAATCCTCAGGAATTCATCGGCGAATCATTTCGCGGTTGATGTTATTGTTTTTTGCAAATACAAATATCTATTTTAATCGACAAGCCAAAATTGTATTATACTTCAAATTGTATACGTTTTTATATTAAACAATTTCGTACTGAATATACTACTGTCTAATGATTCATACCGATGATCGTTGGAGATAAATCTCCATGCAGTGACGCTGAAGTTCAATGTATCTGGATCAGCGATCTACTGATAAACATGTAGGTGAGGTCAATTCAATAGAAATTACATCACTGCGACTGTCACAGTTCAGTTGTCAGTCGTAATCCCATCACTGCAAGTGCACGAATTATCGTCGAATATGCAGCAGGATACATTAAATTCGTCCAATAGATTTAGATGTGTCGTTGTAGTTTTCATGTGTCTTTTCATTGCGAAAATTTCCACTGAAGACACTTCAGAAATTAATTCCACAACTACTGGGGATCAAATAACTTTGACTAATGAAGGAAGTGCTGCCGCTATTACAGAAGATGAAATTATTTCGTCAACTCCAGAAATAGCTATTTCCACAATTTCAAGGGACGAAATTACTTCGAAATCTACTTCGGAGACGACAGTTCTTCCAATAACAAAGGCAGAAATTATTTCGTCTACTTTGGTGGCGACAGTAGGGACAATTTCCGCTACTAAAGAAGTGGAAAAAAAATTCACAAAGGAAGAAATTATTCCGTCTGCTTCAGAAAACGAGGGGAAAATTGTGAAGGAGGAAGTTTCCTTGATTACGAGTGAAATAGAAAATATTTCGACAACTGAAAAAACTAGTATTTCTACGACAGAAGTAGAAATTCTTAATGCTTCGAAAATAGTAAAAAGTGAGGATCTGAGAATGGATAATTGCGCTTCGCTAAGTGATTGTATGAAGTGCGTGAAATCAAGTGATTTGTGCAATTGGTCGATGGATCAAAATGTATGTAAATCACCGGATGCTGCACCGGGAAATCTGAGCGGTGGCTCAGGAGTGATCGAAAATGAAAATGTAAGCGTGAAAAATGGAGATTAATTTCGCTCATTGCCTATTTTTTTTGTTAGGAATTTTGTCGTATAGAAATAATTTGTATAAAAAATATCCGTATAAAAATTTCCAAATATCATGTACGAAAACCATATAGAAATTCTATACGCAATCCGTATAGAAAATTTCTATACGATTTTTTCACACGTGAAATTCGCTAATTTTTCTATCAAAATTTGTCGGGCGTGTGAACTAATTGTTTTATCGCATCCTAGTATCCTGGGGAAGTACATCGGAAAGGAGCCTCTTTTTGCCCCCGAATCGTGACGTCGAGAAATATTACTTTGCCTTCTGATACCCACAAAATGATAAAAATTAAGGTTTCAATGAAGCATGTGAGTATTCTTTAGATCCTTTTAATTTCTGTAGATCCGTAAAAATTCTATTGGTTTTGTATTGGAATTCTATTACAATTTTATTGAAATTCTGCATGAATTCTATTGAAAAAATTTGTTCCCTTATTGAAAACTATTTGTCTTTTACCAAATTCTATTGGAAATGATCAAAAATAGCCATGCAATTTTTGAATAGATCTTTGATAAAAAAAAACTCAACAGATTTCCATTTTTACACAATATATCGTGTTGGGCCTTTTCTGTAAAAATTCTTGGGGATGAATTCTTGAAATTTCTTTTCTTCAATTTTGAAAAAAATTTGAAAGAAAAAAATACTTAGAAATATTTAATATTAGAATATTTAGAATGTTTACACTGAAAGGATGTAAAATTTGCAATGAAAATCGTTGAAAGAATTCGACAGAATTCTAATCGAAATTCAATAGAATTCCCTACCGAAAACGCTAGGTTTTCCCATTAAATTTCAGACGTGATCTTTTGATTTATCTATAATCCTTCTGATTCTCTGACCTGTGAAGGTGTTCTCTGAGTCACGATTCACCTGTCGCTTTGGTGATGGTCCTGAAGCCATCACCACCACTGCTACACTGCTGATGGACACCATCTCCTGCAGCAATGCCCACTTTTCGTACCCCACTGACGAGCCTTTCGTTCAACTTCCTATCTGGGTATTAAACGGTGGAAGAGAACTATCGAACCCAAAGGATATTAAATTGATCATCTACAAGTGTCGCTACATGGCTAACAACTGCATCTCCTGCTTCTCTTTCGGGAGAAATTACGAGTGTGGGTGGTGTCCAGGATCGTCAACGTGTGAAATAGCTGGACAGTGCGAGGAAACTACTATTGAGAATTTGTGGATTGGGAGGAAAGGACATTGTCCACAATTCACTCAGTAATTTTATTGATCAAAATAGCAAATTGACGGAGGATAAATCAATGATGATGTGGTAAAACATGATGATTAATTTGAATTTTTATTAGTGAATGAAATTTAATATTTTTGGAACTGTTGATTCATGTTGAAAACTAATGGTCCGTTTTGCCCTACTCTCCCCTAACAAAAAAATGTATTCTGATATTTTCTTTGAAAAGAATTCGACATTAAGAATTAAAAATTGAGAAAACATTAAACCTAGATTGGTCACCAAATGAGAAAAATCCCTGCACGCGTCGTTTTTCTTTAATTGCAATTGACTGACTAACCGGAAAAATTCAAAAAAACTTTGACTTTGTCAACTGAAGTGGCTGAAGAATCCCTTAAGAAAATGAAGTATTTCAAACAGATGAATTATTTTTTTCCATCTTAAATGAAATTGCCCATGACGCGACGTTGCCGGAAACTGGCTAAACGCGCCCGGGCAGTGTAGAGTGAATTCAGCAACGCTAGATGCAAAATAATTATATTATGAACAAAACAATTATATTATGTCATTTCTTCGAATTGTGGATTAATTATAAATATTATTTGATAATAATTGAAAATTATGTAATCCTCAGGAATTCATATTTTTATATGAAACAATTTTGTACGAAATATATTACTCTATATTAAACGTAATCCATGTCATGACGTTTAAGTTCAATATTAGAAACGTTGATTTGCTAATAGAACTAAACGTGAGGTCAATTCAATAAAAATGACATCACGCCAACTTTTACCTCGTCGCGGGCGTAATTGTAATGCACCAGAATTGAGTGCATGAATTGTTATTACCATCATGGTTCTGTCAATTTCTTCAACTTCAGACTTGGAACAGAGGAAGTGAAAAAAACAGGAGCGACTATTGCAAAATAAAGAAAGCTTATATTTTGTGACGTCTTTTCCCAAACGCACACGCGGGATTCGTGTACATGGGTAATCACGAACTTTGGGCTGCAACTTGGACTCTCTCGACCCGGAACAAAACGACGGGGAAATACGAGAGGAACCAATGTGCCAAGAGTGCCAGTTCTTTTAACCGCCAAAGGACAAGGTCACACCGTTGAGCCGCGTTCCACGACTAGCTCAGATAACCGCGGAGGCGTGTGGGAACAGGCTACAATGAGCGTACTCAACAATGCAATTGTTTATAAAACGGACAAAAAATTATATTTCCAAATCATAAATCAAATGTGATCTTTCCCTCGTACATACGAGAGTTTCGGTAGAATTCTGTACACGTGCAGGAGAGGACTCCCACGAGCAAAGATGCTATACACCAAAAAAAAAATGTAACTGACCTAGCGATGCTAATTAACGAAGAGAAATAATAATAATCTTAAGAATGCGTGGGAGACGCTAAGACGCGAGGATCACCCGCAAGCGACGACGACGCGAGAACCACGACATAAAAGTTAATGATGAAGGTCGACGTATTAAATGAGCTGGGATTAGTTTTTCCCACAAAAGAAGATTCGTAACAACAATTAAGTAGCGAAACTAATAATGACATCAATCAAGAGGTAGCTGGAGGCTACAGAGTGCCGCGCCACAAGCAGACTCTAGAACATTCTCAAACGGCCCCAAAATGGGCGCCGGAGTGGATTCCCTACTGGAATGACGCGTGCACTCACAAGGAAAATAGACGCTCACCGTAATTTCACGAGATCACCAGGCAGACTCGTCTGGACCCTCAGTACGGCGACGTCGGAAAATAAAGCCGGAACCAACGTGCACAACACTACCACGTACTTTACTTCCGATCAAATAAACTCGAAGAGCGAAAAAAACTTAAATGGCGCTGAGCGACCTTATTGAAATAAATTGCAACGAAGAGTGTTCGTCGGGACCGTACATCACCCCGAGGAACCTCAAAATCTTTTCTACCCCCACCCGATCACGTGATAGAGCGCAAAGAATCCAGGGGATTCGACAATTTGATTCTAGCATTTTAAAATGGTTCTAATCCCAAATTCTTTAGTCCCAGAAAACTGGGACTTGCGCCTCGCGGTCGGTGGATGTGATCCGCGTTGAGCGGCGCAGGAGCCAACATAATCCGATGCTCCCTCAATGTTGTAGCATCGGTTTTTTACTGGACGGCCTTGTGCCGCCGATCCATCGGTGAGGTGGTGGGGGTTCGCACGTAGAGGCCTGAGATGCATGCTGGCGTGTGACGATCGTCTTTCGCGTCCTACGTGGTGTGAGTCTCCCAGACTCGGTGTGTGCGTGCTCGTCGGTGTGCTGCTCCTCAGGTATAGCGCCGTCTTGTAGCCCTTCCCGATGCTCCGCTCCACTCCCTTCGCCAGGAAGCTCACGTAACCCACGGTGAGCGCGATCGACAGAGTTCGAGAGAATGATGAAAAGGAAGTAAATGATAGAAATAAAAAAATAAAATGACAATTGTGGCTCTGGGTGATCCGACTCCTCGCTGAGGTAAAAATACTAATTTCCCCCCCATGATCCGCGGTCAGTTCAGGCGAGGAACAGTACATGATTTTTATCATGTTACAATTTATAATGAAAATCAGAAATTCATTGTACACTTAAAATCTTATAAGTACGAATCTCAAATAGCACAACAATAATTTCCACTTAAAACGACAATAAAACTTGAAATAAATAAATAATACCCTTGTTTGTACATCCAGCACAAACAATGCAGAAGGTCCCCCAATGCACGAGTAAAAAATAGTTGGCATTCAGCAAAAACTGCACTTGGCTATCACAGGTATCAAAATAGTACATTACCCATAAAAACATCATAAAAAACCAGCCCCCAAGTCACTCGTTAATCGTGCCTAGGATTTGTTGCTGCCTGGAATGGAATGAGATAATAACTTGGAAAGTACCCAGAATCGCCATCCCTGTCCTCCACGAGCCACCACTCACTATTCCCTTTCTCATCATGTGGCCTAATCAACTTGAGCACTCTTCCCTTCTTCGCAGGCAGAGTCCCAGACATGCCCCCCTCGAAATTAACCTCAGCAACATAAAAACTATAAAATTCGGTTTCCAAGTTCTGATATCTACTCTGCTGACCCCCAACTCTCTGATTGTCGTTGCCATCGCCAACATTTCCATACAATGAACTCTGCAACGAAGTCGACGAGTTGCTCTGTTTAACAGGTGACTCAAGACTGATCAAATTCTCCTTGATTTCCCTCACCGGTGAGTCCAAACTCATCAGATTCCCAAGGTCACTTCTCGAGTCAGTGACGTCGTTGTTATTCTGGGGTGATCGAGGCTGGGGAATGGGCTCCAGAGTACTGCTGTGAATGAATCCCTTGACAGACCCATTATCAACGAACCACCTCGTGGCATCCCCCATTGGATCCTGCCTCTTGATAACAGCCACCACAGTCCCCCTAGCTGCTCCCAAATCTAACGAAGAAGTGCTGACGACTTTCTCCCTCACAACAAACAAATTACTCCTGAGATACTTGTTCATTAACATCTTCTTATCCTTCTCATTCTGATTGGAAACCTCAACCGTGGCCAACTCGACCTTCGGATTGACCCCAGCAAAGCTGAACCTCGAAATTTGATTCCACAGTAAATTATGATTGATCAAGAACGACTGGAGAACGTCCTGGGGGGTCACCTGAGTCGCAGACTCCGACAGCGACAGATACTTCTTCGTTATCCTCCCAAAGAACAGTTTCCTGGCACTAGCAAAAGCCTCGATGCATGTCGCGATGATTAAAGTGCCCGCTCCAATCAGAATAGGTAATTCCTCCATCAACTGTTGGTTCAGAGCTTCATAATTAGTCTTAGCAGTTGCCAGCTCCTCCTGCACGACTCTGGACTCTCGATACTTCTCCCCCCTCGAGATGGCATTGTCATAATCCAGTAATTTATCCCCTCGTTTAGTAATCAACAAAGCAGGCCCTTCCAGCAAACTGATTAACAAAGACACAGGTTCATTCACCCTCCTCTTAATACGTTCCTTTAAATTATTAATAAACTGAGAGGAAATGCTCCTCCTGGCCTCACTCAATTGTCTCACCTCGTTGTCATTGCTCCCATAATGATACTCATTCAGGAAATGCGATAATAATTCAGCGCAGTTGGTCTCCTCGTTCAAAAAATACATGCACTTATCTACGTCTGCAGCCAACTGCGAGCTGCACTTCTCAAGAGCTTTGAACTGCCTCTCAAGTTCCTCGAATGCTGGATCCCCTGGGATATTCGTCATCCCCAAGCTCGCTGATAATTTAGCACTCAACCTGCTCGACTTTTTCGCCACCGAGTGCATATTCAGCTTCGACATCTTGGCCATTAGGGTGTTGTCAGTGTCCAGGCACTTCGAGACAATGTCCTTACGTCGTTTGGACTCGTTAATGTAGGACGCCACCTCTGTCATCACCTTCCAGGCTTGCTCGATGCCCTGCTTATCTGGATGATCATCCTCAGTGCACTTGACGAGCTCATACAGCATCAGTGGGTATTTTAAAATCCTCTGGACTGGCTTTATGAGGATGGAGCTCATGTCGAAGCAGACGACCTGATGTCGCAGGGTCTCTATCCCCTTCTCGAAGATTCTCATTATCTCCCTGTTCTCCTCGTATTTCTTCAGGAGACTCAGAGCTGTCTCGTGGTTCCCACAGTATTTATCGTAAGTTGTCTGGAGTTTATCCCTCATCACCAGGAAGCAGGGGGCTATCGTCTGGAGGTCCTCGTCCATTCCCTTCATTGCTCGCAGGATCAAATCCAGAAGTTCCTCTGCCACGTGGATCACCTCCAGGATATTTCCGAATAGAACGACCACGTCGATCCCACGAGACTCCAGGTGACCTGGATTGTACAGGTTAAATGTCTCGTACGTCACTTTGAGATCTCTAACGTATTCTTTCTCAGTTATCACCAGCTCTGAGATCACGTTCTGACGTTTGTCTGCTCTTTTCTGTTTTGATGACGAGGATTCTGAGGGGGTTGCGGTGATCTCGTTTGATTGTTGCACTTCTGTTTGGCTTTTCTCCTGATGATTGGGCAGAAATTTCTGGAGGGGAATGGAGCCTGGGGCTGGGGCTGGAGGTGCTGGACGATGGGGCTCTGATTTTCGTCGAATGTTTTGCTCTTCTGGGGTTTTTGATCGCTCGTGACTGCGGATTACGACGCAGTCTTCAATGTCGTTGGCCTCCAGGGTAACTTCGGATGGGGATTGCTTGGAGAGGTATCCTCTGGGGCAGAGACCAACCTCTCCAGAGGTGTTTGTCACGGACACCCAGTCGTCGTTGGCCATTTCGAGGACTGTGATCGAGTCACCTTCTTTTATGCTCAGGTCTCCACTCATTTGTGCATTGAAGGTGTATTCCACTGTTGCTAGGTCACCTGGCTCCAGGGGTTCTAGGCGGAGAGGCTCCTGGGGGTCCTTCGGGCCCTCTGGAGGGGGGGAATCCCTGCAGTCGACGATTATCTTGACGTAGGAGGTGGGGAAGAGCCCTTTGGAGGACTCTATCGTGCCCTCTGCCCATTCTGTGTCGATGTGACGCAGCAGATGCACCACTTCACCTGCCTCGAAGTTTAATTCATTGGGGAAATGAGCGTTGAAGGGGTAGAGAGTGATTGCGTAGGGGTGCACCCCTAGGGGGTTTAAATTGTCGAATTCTGGTGGGGGGGAGGGATCTGGGGGCCCTTCACAGGGAGGGGGGACTGGGGGGTGCTGGGGCGCTGGGGGTTGCGTGTCCGGGAAAAGGTCGTAGTATGAGGGTGCTGGATCCTCGTAGTGGGAGGAAGGGCTGGAGGAGTCACCGAAGTCCTTGTAGATTCTTCCCCCCGAGGTGATTGACTGGGGGATGGGGTCGAGGGGACCACAGGCTTCGTCTGGCTGGTCCATACTTTCGAGGTAGGTGATGAAGGCCTCGGGGAAGGTGCCTGTGCGGTTGTCGGAGGTACAGCCCAGCACCCAACCGTCCTCGAGGATCTCGGTTACTGTCACGATTTCACCTTCTGAGAGGTCGAGCTCCTCGGCAAGTTGGGCTTTCAGGGTCGTCTTCACGCGGGCTTTTCTACGGACTGATTTCTTGTCTGCTGGTCTCTGGGGGGAATTAAACGGGCGATTTAATTCATTGATGAGGGAGAGTTCAATTTTTAATTTAGTTGTTTTGGAGGGGAAGTGTTGAATGATGGAGAGATAATAAGTAGACACTTTTTAGAGATTTTTTGGAGGAAGAGGAAATTGGAAAATGGAGTGTCTTCTGATAATTTATACAAAAAAAATTCGTTTGTGGAAAATTCCGTAATTGAAGAGAAGTAGTGTTGAAAATTTATGTGGTAATTTCCAATAAAGGTCCTACAAACGGAAGCACCATCAAGTAAACTAAGAATTGATAGAATTAAATTCTTTTTTCGAGTTGATTTAATTGATGGGGGAGGGTTTAATTAGGAATCTAGTGATTTCCTGATTGCTTTTGCAGTATCATGAAATTCTGAAAATATATCTGTTTCCCGGGAGAATGTAACATGCATATTCGAATAAAAATCTGGAAGTTCATGGATACTTGAATCTCGGGGGAGCCCCATTAAAACATTTAAAGTTTAATAGGACGTGGACCTTCTCCTACTTCACTCAATGAATTCGTATTTTTTCTAATTACCTTAAGGACTATAGGATCAACCATCCACACGTGAGTCAGTGGAAAAACACCTGTTCGACTGTCTGTACGACCAGAATACCATCCAGACTCTACTTCGTGGGTTCCAATGATCAATTCACCTGTAAATTGATGAAATCTTTTAAAAGTCTGGCACACGAGGTAAAATGTTCCTCAATTGCATCTACCGAGCCTTGAAGAATAGAAATAAAATGGTTCTCATTATCAAGTAAAAAAAATGTCTGTTGATATATTTTCCTCCATTTCTCAGGCATTAATCCCCCAAATAGCCAAAAAAATAACTTCTCTTATCGGGAAGCTAATGATTGATCTCCAACAAAAATGGAATCCCCTTGAAGTAGCCTTCGAAAAATAGCACTCGATAGATAAAAGACTCTCCTTAATGATAAAAAAAACTGTAAAAAAAACAAAATCATGATATAAATGTTCCTCAATTGCATTTACTGAACTTACTTGAGAATTGAACCAGATTTTTTAATTAAAAAACAAACAAATGAAAAAACATTTAAAAAATCACAGATAAAAAAATCGGTTTCCATTCTCAAGTAAAAATAACCACCTGTTGCTATTTTCCCTTCTTTTCCCACTTCATTTAACAACTAGATACTTTTCCAAATCGTTTAAACCAACCATTTACCTCCGATGAGAATTAAATTTATCTCCTATTCCGTGTGAAAAAACAACCATCGACCTATAGAAGACTCACCATCTCCAAAATAATGTAGAAAAAAATCTTCTCAAAAACAAACTCATGATTTATGTTTATACACCCCACCAACGCCCTTTGACTACATGACGACGATGAAAAAGTTCTCCAATTGCGTCAACTGAGCTCAGAAGATTAAAAAATTTGTTTCTATTCTCACGTAAAAATAACCACCTGTTGTTATTTTCCCTCCTGTCCCCTCATGCAACCAAATATTTTAAAAAATCGTTTAAACGAACCATTTACCTTCACCAAAAATTAAATCCCCCTGCTGTTCTCCTCGAAAAGCAGCAATCGACACAAAAAGACTCTCCGTCTCCTTGAACTGAGGCACTTCAACTTTAAGCAGGTGATTACAGGGAAAACTGCCCCTCCTGTCTCTCGACATTCCATAGCACCAGTGTTTATCGATGACGTTATGGATCTAGAACAATTCCTGATTAAAATAACAGAGATAACACCACTGGAATTCAATCAATGTAACCTGATCCCCTGGGTGATGCGTACCAGGAAGAATTCACCCTTTGACAGACTGAGTTCACCCTCGACTGTCGTGTAGAAGTCGTTGAGAACTTTGGTCAGTGTACCGGGCTCCATTTTTCTGGGTTTTTTACGAGCTAATTAACTAAAACATCATTTGGGGAGTCAACTGTGACAGCCACATTGCCGTAAGTGCCGTTGCACAATTTAGTGTACGTGAATTCAGGAGCAGATGGACTCACGTGGCTCTTCGAGACTCTCGAAATTTAGTTCAAACGACAAACTTCAAGTTTTTCATTGTTGTGACTCCAAAAACACTTAATTGTTCACTGATGAGGCACACAATCACTCGGGCGCCAATAGTTCGAGGATTTTTGCGCAGAAATTTATTATTCTGTGAGGAGAAATTGTTGTTAGGCAGTTTTTTAAACATTTTGTAATAGCTTAAGACTCAGAGGTTATGTTTTACAACCACTTCAATCGATCAACTTCAGGTTTATCATTGTTGTCACTCCAGGGTGCGTTTCGGAATCAACTACCGTAGCTGCAGTAAAGCGAAATTAGATAGGGTTACAGTACTGCTACTGCTACTAAGTCGATTGCGAAACGCGCCCCCAAAAGCACTCAATTGTTGACTGATAAGGCACAACAATCACTCGAACGCCACCAATTCGAGGATTTTTACGCAGAAATTTATTATTCTGTGAGGAGAGAGTGTTGTGACAGTTTTTAATCTTTTGTAATACTTCAAGACTCAGAGGTTATATTTCATTACGTAAGGATACTCGTGTTCACCCGTTATTGCTCCAAAATAACTCCAGTACAATAAATCGAATGAGTAATTGTCAATTGGAGTTTTAAGTAAAAATGAATACTGAGAGTTCTGGAGTGGAGCAGAAAAAAATTCAAGTCAAGGAGAAAATAGTTATTAAGGAACGGGAGTACACTGATCAACTCATTAACTGTTCTCAATCGGCTTTTTGGTCTGGATGCGGTGCTTTTTTGGGAGGTAATTGTAATCAGAGTTTAGAATGTGAAATTTTGCAATGATTGAAGTTTCAGTAATAAAGCAGAATGCGAGAAGTTCGTGTGTTGTATTTATTTTGATTTTATTTTTAACATTTTTAACTCGAGGATAATATCTCAATAGAATAAGTTCTATAGAAAAATAGAATTCTTTTGACTTTTTCTACAGAATATTTTCCATTGAACATTTCAATAAAATCGGCCAAAAACTAATAGAAAGTTCAATAGAAATCCAATAGAATTATCAAGCGAATTCGCTAGGTTTTGCTATTAAATTTTTTCATTCGTGATTTCTAACAGCAATTTTTCACCATTCAAATTTCAAGTCCCCATTTTCTTTCAGTGGTATTTTCCGTTCCCTTCATCATCAAAAGATTGAAATTCATTCCGACATCGGTTGAAGTACGAGCAGTGACTGGATTCATATCTGCTCTGGTTGCAGCTCAGCAGATAGCTGAAACTACAAAGAAAAATTGCGACAAGAAGCTAGCAGAAAAGTACGACTACATACCGTATGAGCTCTAGTCTCTGGACCTTCAAAAATGATCTCAATCTACAAATTAAGGCATGTCACTCAGCTCTTCCCCTTCTACTCCCAGAAGAAATGCTTGGAGTCTGCCTTCACAAGCAAAATCCCCCAAAAATCCTGGACAATCTCCAGATTCATCAGTGAATCCTCGGAGAAAGAGAAACTACCGCTCTCAGAGATCAATCTGGACTCTGAATATACAGAGATATCGAGACAGTATCTCAACCCGAATTTAGCTGGTCATGGAGCCCTGGTTATTCAGCCCCACATTAAACACGGGCGTAATAAAAGAAAAAATACGACTGCTGATCTGCAACTGCAGGAAGCAGTGGCTCTGATAGAAACACTGAACAACTGGTCTGTGGTGGAGGCAATGCGCATCGGACTGATGTCTCTCAAGAAGAATAGCTTGTTTGGAAAAGGGAATCTGGAAATGCTGAGGGATAAAGTTAGAAAAGATCCCAACATCACTGCAGTCTTCATTAGTATTAATTTACTGAGACATGTTCAGGTGAGTAAATGATCAAAATCATACATTCAACACTGAAAAACCAATCGACGAGCGAAATTATGAAAATAATTCTCCTTTGTCCCATTTAATTGATCACCCTGATCCCCCATTTCGGATATTATAAATTAATTAAGCTAATCCCTTGGCCACAACCGCAGGTAATTATGAATATTATTCAAATTAATTAAATAAAGTCCCCTGTTTCAGTTATGGGTATTTTTATTTGAAATTATGGAGAAATGTGAAGAATTTTACGTTTTGTAACGTAACTTTTCGCGGATGAGCAACAAAAATTGTGTAAAATATGACAAAAGACTACATTTCACGATCTTTTCAGCTCACTTTCACGAAACATCGTCTGGTTATTTCCACTTTTTATCTCTTAACTTTTTCGTTGATTTTTTTATCCATGCAAAATGTTAATTCAGTCTGAAAGTTGAAGAAACGTTGGAGAAATGAAAGATGTCTTTTGTCAGTTGTGTTGATATTTACAATATTAACCCCTCAAGGACGGGATCCTCGATATGGACCCAAGCAAAAACGCATGATCCTGTTCAAAACTGGATAATTCCAAAACTGTGACAAATAATCCGATTCCGCCAACGCTATTCGAAAGCTGAACAGTGTAGCTTCAATTTATAATTTTATAATTTTTCATGCAGCAGAATTTATCGAATCTCAGTGATATTAAGCGCACGTCAGGCTTCGTAACAGAAAGGCCCCGTACGCGAGGGGTTAAATTTGTAAACTGCCTTCACAATGTGTTGAAAAGTAAAATGTCAATATTTACGTTTTATTCTGGCATTAATTGTCCAGGTGACGGAGCTCCAGAGTTTATTCGGTGTTCCAGTTTACGATAGATATTCCATAGTCATCCAGATATTTCGGGAACACGCGAAGACGACTGAGGCGAAGCTCCAGGTGGCTCTCGCTGAGTTGCCTTACATCTGGAAGAAGATCTCTCTCACTGAGGAGGACACCGGGGGGAAGATCAACCTGAGCGAGTCGAGGAGAATGGTACTACATGCTAGGGAAGCCAAGTTGAAAAACTCTCTGAAGAAACTCAGGGAGCACAGGAAGATGATCAGGAGCAGCAGGACGATCAGGGATATCCCTAGTGTGGCTGTTGTGGGGTACACCAATGCTGGCAAGACCTGTCTCATCAAGGCACTGACTGGGGACGAGTCCCTTGTGCCAGAGAATAAATTATTCGCCACGTTGGATACCACTGCTCATGCAGGACTGTTACCTTGTAGATTGAAGGTCCTTTATATGGATACTATCGGCTTCATTCAGGATATTCCTGAGGACTTGATCGAACCTTTTGTGGCTACTTTCGAGGATGCAATTTTAGCGGTGAGTTTTGTCGATTTTTTCCCTTTTCGGAGATTATTTCAGTAGCGTAGGGGTAAAATGGTTCAAGACTACTTATCTCTAAGTTGAGTTTTTCAGGAATATTTCCGAATCTAAGGGAAATAGCGAAATTTTCGTAATCAAATTTGCTGTAGCACTCAATCGGCTCTACAAAAAAGATGAATCCCCTCAAACGAAATTATATTTCACAAATATTCAATAAAAACATTATCAATTACAAAGGCCTAACAATGAGTTACTAAACACTAAAACATTAATGAAGTGTTATACACAATTGTTAAAATTTCGTGAACATTACTTCTTCTTTATTTGTACAATAAATTTCTTTATTCTTTTTAAAGAATAATAATTCGGGAGAAGAATAACGGAAAACAATTGGACTGTATGAAAACAATAAAGACAGCAATAAACCGCCGTCAGTACAATATATCGTATCCATTTACGATACATTATTGACAAACACATGTTTTTATAAAATTGAAAGGAATTTTCTCAAGCAAAACTACATTCCAAAAATATTGAACAAATTTGCTATCAATTAACAAGACCTAACAATGAGTTACTAAACACTAAAACATTAATGAAGTGTTATACACGATTGTTAAAATTTCGTGAACATTACTTCTTCTTTATTTACAAAATAAATTTCTTTCTTCATTTCAAAGGATACTAACTCGGAAAAAAGTTGGAGGGAAAAATGCACGATTTTCTTTATTCTTTGCAAAGAATAAGGACTCGAGAGAGGAATGAAGGCAAAGTTATTAGGGAGTATGCAAACAATAAAGATAGCAATAATCCCCCGTCAGCGCAATACTCCGTCTCCATTCATGTGAAGTTGTTGACATCCTCAAACATGTTCTTGTTAAATTAAAATGAAATCTCTATCACAATTCCTCACGTTAGACATGCCATTTATTTTCAGCTGACCAGTCCGTTTCCCTCAGAGCTCCAATCGATGTGATTCATTTGTCTTCCCGGAATTTTTCAACAGCTGACTAACAGCGAAACATTACGTTTCCAAACATTTACTTTGTCTTGCGTGATGACTTGACTGTAGCATTCACACGTGTTTGCCGAGTGAATTAGATATTCTCTCGTTAAGACGGCATGAATTAATGTTTCAGGATGTCATTGTTCATGTATTTGACGCGAGTCATCCAGACAAAGAGGCGCAGATAGAGCACGTACGCGAAACACTTGCCAGGATTATGATAGATTTGAAAACAAAGGAGAAACCGTTAATCGAAGTTGCTAATAAATGCGACTTGATACCGAGTGGAACAGTGCCTGAAAATATCTTGGGGGTATCGGCAGTCAATTCCACTGGTGGGTTCATGAATTCATGATGAACTAGAATATTCCACTATCGTTAATGTTTCATGCAATCATGACTAATGGATTTATTCACAATTTAGGTATTGATTTATTGAGGCAACAGATTGAGAGGGAATTGTTATCAGCGACGGCGAGAACTTCGATGGTGATTAGAGTTAAATCGGGAAGCTCTTCTGCAGCGTGGCTGTACAAAGAAATCACTGTTACCAATGCTGAAGCTGATCCAGAAAATCCAGAGTATATTCTGTTGCGTGTTGTTGCTACAGAACTTCAACTTCATAGGTTTAGGAAATTTTTGAAAAATAAATGAGGCTTTTCTCATCGTTCGAAATTGTTTGAGTTATTTTTTGCGGAAGTCGTGACTTTGAATGCCAATTTCAATTTATTTATTTATATGTAAAACAAAATTTATTTATTTATAAACAACGAATGCTTTAAAAAATTATAATTCTGTGCAGAATGTAATTTGAATGATGCTGAATATCCATGATTTTACAAAGAGAGAAATATTCAATAAAAATTACGTATCTTTTCCGTAATTCCAGAGCGAAATATGGTCGCAGGAAATTTTACGGAACTGTCACGGAATTTTTCCAGAGAGTTCCGTAATTTTTACTGATTATTTTTCCCAATCGGATTTCGACCAATCAGAGCGCAGTATTGGAGGCTACCCGACAGTTTTATTTCTGATATTTCCTCCTAGCTTTTGAATATTTCGCAGTAGTTCTTAAGTTTTTTTCCCTGAATATTTCGCAGTAG
This sequence comes from Diachasma alloeum, assembly GCF_001412515.2. Taxonomy (NCBI): domain Eukaryota; kingdom Metazoa; phylum Arthropoda; class Insecta; order Hymenoptera; family Braconidae; genus Diachasma; species Diachasma alloeum. The sequence continues at coordinate 1,659,787 of NW_021680381.1, read as the reverse complement.
CTCTTCATTTTTTCGGCTCATTTCCGATAGAATCTCATATTTGACAGTCTATGGAAATCGGGTTATTCTATTGACATAATTTGTTCAGATCTTCCCCAATTCACCTCCTGATGTTGTCCACTGCACTATGTTCGGCCAAAATCCGATTGGAACAAATAATCCGACAAATACCCCTCGAGATTCAAAATTAATCGGGTATTTCCCTCAAGCTCCCCTGCAAACAAACCATCGTGCCAAGTTTTGTAGAAAAATCACTCGCGCAAGCGCTTAGGATTTTTCATCACGCTGTGACGAAAAGTGAACTTATCGGCACGCTCCGCGTGCCTAAAGGTCCAATTTCCGCCACATTGTGATGAAAAATATTCTTCGTAACTCGTGAAAAAATGTTTTTTGCGCTCGTTACGAAATATACTATGTTAACCTGCACAACTTGACAGCCTCATTTGTTTGCAACGAAGCTATCAGGAAATACCCTATAATTTTGAAGCTCTTCCGGTATTACTACTGAATTTCTCTCCGTGTATTCAAATTTTTTTCGTGCACTTCAATTGACCAATTTGGTGATTGAAAATGATAGAATCTATAGTGTGGTCTGCATCAAACTGTAAAAGATACTTGGACATCCTCAATCAATGAAAAAAAAGCCGCCATCGAAATGTTCTCTATCACTAATGGACAACAGAATTCGTAAAAAGCATGATTTTCAAAACAGGTCGTCAGACTGGAATCACATCGTCACGTTTCAGGCATCTCAGTCCCAATTTTTTTTTCACGGTCACCGATCCAACTACTGAGCACCCTCAACGCCGCTGAACATCTCACAGTTTAGCTTGTCATTTTTAGCACTTGAACGGCTCCGAAGAACTCAGCCACTCGATTGTTTATTCATTTTTCAAATATCTTATCCAAATAATGGGGGTCGGGATAATGGTATCTCACTCATAACTCTTATCATTCTATATTAAAAATTGCCCAGACAATCGACTGACGCAAAATATTCGAAAGCCAGTGTTCTTTGATCACATGTATCTTCTCTTTTGTGATGCTCACACGTGCGTAGCACGTGTCCGCCTTCGCTGGATGAGCCCGGCCTTTAAATATCAAACAAATGGCACGCGTTGAGGATTTCGTTTTTTCCCTCGCGCTTCACTAAATTTTTTCAATGTTATCGTCGTAAAAAGCGCAACCCAGCAGCAATATGAGTGCTTCCATTCAATTTATTTACCAAATACACGATAATTTCAACTGCTCCAACCAAACTCCAGAGGAAAAAAAAACAGTATTCAAATGCATTCATCGCCTGAAAATGAAAAAAATTCTCATAAAAGTCGGGACATGCCTCCCAAATACCTCTAAAAATCTTCGTCCTTCTTTTTCTGCCTTCCAGAAACCATAAAAATCAACCCCGCGAATATTTCTCGTTCCTCAGTCCTTCGGATGCATTCCCGAGTCGTCCGGTAGCGCCACCTGGGGGGGCAGGTATGCCCGCTCCTCTTAAACACTAAGAAATTTCCGAAAACACGGAAATTGGCTCCAATTTTCTCCTCATCTGCTCCACAACTGCGGGTTCCTCACATCCCAACGAAACTATAGTTCGAAAAATTTACGAGAAACACTGAAAATTCTGGAAAAACGCTGTGAAAAGTAAAATAAATTTAAATCGGTAGCGAAGTGGTAAACCGGTATAAGTCGATTTTGACTATTGGCCAGTTTTCAATAAATATCTCGGAATCTAAGGGAAATGACGAAATTGTTGTTATTTCCTTTTTTGTAGCTCTCAATTTGCGCTACAAAACAGGTTATGACAAAAATTTTGCTATTTCCCTTAGATTTTGAAATATTTATTGAAAACTGGGCAATAGTCAAAATCGACTTATACCGGTTCACCACTTCGCTACTGAAATAATAACAATCGGAGAATCATGTGAGTGGTCTTCACCGCGAGTCTTCACGTAGTAATGACAAAATCGCCGGTTTGACACAGTTACGATGTTTGTTTTTTTAGAGAATATTACAAGGAGGATAATGAGGAGAAAATTAAGTACGTGAGAATCGCGAGGGTCAAACTTTACACTGTTGGAAAATTACTCTTGAAATTTTGAGTGCACGGAGAGAAATGTTCAGTAAAAATTACGGAACTAATAATTCACTCACCGATTACGGAATCAACTCAGAAAGTTTAAGCGACGGTATCGTAATTTTTCCCAGGAGATTCAGATAAAAATTACGGAACGCTCTGGAAAAAATCCGTGATAGTTCCGTAAAATTTCCTACAACCACATTTCGCCCCAGAATTACGGAAAAGATCCATAATTTTTATTGAACATTTCTCTCCGTGTGAAAAAGTTTGAAATTTTTAACAACGACAAAGTTACATGAAAGTTCTGGATATATTTTCATTGGCGAATCAGTTAATTTCTTGAATATTCAAAAACGTTAGACGGGATGTGTTATACATAAAAAAATACAATCCATTCCTGAAATACGCAATATATAATAGTATTCACTACAACTGACCTACATTAAGCCTCATAGAGTAGGACATACGCGCGCGGACTAATCTAGTTACGGAAAGGATACGTAATTTTTATTGAATATTTCCCTCTGTGCACATCCAAAAAATAGCCGTGAATGTTAGCCAAACATTCGGACGAGTTATTTCACTAACAGAGCTTGGCGCAACGTCCCCAGGCCCTGTTTCCCTCCGTTTAAAATTCTACAAAAGCCCGCCAAATGGAACCCTCGAAAATGGTTTCAAATAATTAAAAAAATTCCGATGACAACCGGGAAGCCCCCCGATTGCTGATTCCGCGGGTGTGGGAGTCCATTCGCCAACGGCGTAAATATCCTGAACGGTTGCTACAACACGCGTGCCCAATGTCCTCACAACCGACAGTACCCCCTCCAGTAGATGGAGTCAGTAGTGGGGCGCGAGAGAGGGGGTAGACCAGGGCTTACGGGTAAGCGGAGCCCCAGTCGAGTCCCGTGAGTGGTCCGGGCAACTACAAAATACGGCTTTTCAAGGTGGCGCGACGGCGTTTATAACGGGGGGGTCGAGAAATAATAAAACTGCCATCGAGCGTCGAGAGGGTGCAGCGGTGCCGAGGGTGTGTGTTGTCGGAGACGCGAGCCGATTGGCAACGTTGGGCGACTGAAAATAAAAGTGTTTACGGGACACCGGGGGGGGGGCCAATCGATTTGTCAATAAATAATTAACAAACCGAGAGGAATTATTGACGTGATTGCACCGAGTTTTCGTTGGTCCTGGAGGTTATACGTGTTGAATTAAAATCTTGTCGGCTACGGTGTGAGCCTAGCTGTCACTTCGATCGCCATTTTAGCGCCGTTCAGCACGGGAATGCGCGCCGCCGGTAGATCCGATTCACGACTGGAGGACAGTGAACGCGAGTGTGTGACTGTGAGACGTGTTCATACCTGTTTTTATTTGTTGATTGTCGATAACAATTAATAGATCAGTCATTAGTGGTGATATAAATCGAGTTGAGGTGAATTTTCTAAGGAATTTTATTAATTTGTTGAGCAATGGAGAGGTTTGCTCGTGAAAAATAGAGGGGATTGGTAATAGCAGGCAGGAAAAGTGCCGGATTGTTTGCAGTATCCCGGGTTTACATTTTGTCCCTGTGTTGTGAAAAGGGCACGGCCTCTACATTTGTTTCATTCTCCTTCATTCTGCCCTTTTCTCACGCCCCTTCGGCAATAACCAACGGAGCGGACTCCAGTGCTGTGGATTCTCGATACAACAGACGACTTTTTCGAGAATTTTCGTTTAAAAGTGGAGTTTTCAATTGAAAAAAGGGGAGTTTAATTCTTGGATGAACCGATGGTGCCATTCGAGTCATGCTAGCTGTCAATAATACCACTCGGGAGGGACTCAACGTGCCTCGTTGTCACGTACGAGTTTAACCTCTCTCGTGACGTTTTTTTTTTCGGGGGCTCATGTGTTTCCACTGGTGCGCTCTTATCCACGAGTGACGGCATACAGCCTCGATTATCTCGAATATTTTCGATCCGTGGGGTGGGATCGACCTTTTATCGTAGACAACCGGCGCGTCGTGACAGGAGAGAGTGAGAGAGAGACCACGAGGTTCGCCGTGTCGGTGATTGGAGTGAGGAAAATTTGAGGAAATTGATAAAACGAGGAAACGAGTGATTTCAGTGTGTGCATATCTGTGAACATTTTTTATACAAGAGATCGTAAATCTTACGTAAATCGTCGATCGTGAGATTTATTATAAATTTTTTGTCCATTGTTGTGTGAAGTGAAGTGCATTCTGTGGGGTTTTAATGGAATTGGTGGATTGCGGAGAGAAGTAACGAGACAATCGTTGTTTTGAGTTGGTGAGGGAGACGGGGTTGTTTGGAGTATTTTTTTTGTCGTCTGGCCGTTGACTCACACCTGAGTCCAGTGTTTGGGGTCACGGTAGACACATCACAGGCCCTCTGACGTAATTATTTATTAGAAACGGAATTAAAAGGTGGGAAAGAAAGAGAGAGTTGGGTGACAGCTACTTCGGGGAATTCGGGGGAGGCATCCGGGAAATATAAATAATAATCGTAAATAAAGTGAATAGTAGTGTGTGGGTGAGAAGTACCGGTGGAGCTGTGGTGTAAGGGTCGCGTGTTATCGGCCACAGCGAAATATCCTATGGTAAAAGTGCTTAATCAGCTCCGTGGATAAGGGGTTGTTACCTTTTCAAGTGTGTAAAGGATCGAAGGCAACGGGGCCGCGCGAGATGATTCTGCGCGTCTGAAGGAGAGACAAGGAGAGCACGATTTCACGAAGGAAAAGCGCTGGAGGCCGAAAGAATAAGGTAAATATTGAGGATGGTTGAATCAATTTTTTTTTCAGGGTGTGGAGGGGGAATTTTATGGGGGCGGGGAGGGGGATTTATGGGGGCAGAGATGGCGAGATTAGGTCTACCTGGCCCAGAGTGACGGAATGCGGGAGGTATTCCAAGGGGACGCACCAACGGCGTCTGCAGAAGTCGGGGGAATTGTAATTTTCATCTGGAAAGGTGAATTTTTTAGGTGAAGGTCGACATTTGCGTGGGGGAGGGTTTTTGAGGATTTTTGGAGATTGGGTTTCTTGGGATGGATTTGGTGGAGACGAGAGGATGGAATGTCGAGAGGTTTTTGGGGGGCTTGGGGTTATGTACGGACTTTTGATTTTTTGGGGAAATCTAGTCGCTCGGGAGATATTTTTGAAATATTTTGGGAATTCGGTCTGGAGTTGTGGAGAATTTTAAAGAAATTATTTTGTTGAAGTCATTTTTTTGAAACGTATTTGGGCATAGGGTAATGGTTAAGGACCGGTTTTACGGTTCATTAGTATCTTTTGAGATTTGATGCGTAGAAGAGGAAGGAATCCTGAAGGATTGGAGTTGAGGAGATGGATTGATTAGGAGAGGTTCGGGTAAACTGGACACTATTGACTTTTTTAAAAATATTCGTGACGGGTGAAATGTTGATGAAATTCAATCTTTTTTTTTTCAGTACAAAGAACAATTCTTTCCCTTTGTGATGAGCCTAAACGGAGCAATATTGATACATTTGTTTCCGAGTTATGAATAATTTTAAAAAAGTCTATTTGGTGCTAGTTATTTCTTTAATTATTTGATGTAAAGATATTTCTTTGGAGCTAGTAAGGGAAAATATCACGTTTCCTACAAGAAAAGGTTTTGAGTTTTTATTGTAATGCTAGTGACTCCGGGAATATCTTTGAAATACTCTCTGAGGATCCATTTCGGAGTTATGAAGAATTTCGTGAAAATTATTAACTCATTAGCTCCAAACACATTCGAGCCTGAGAAAAATTCTAAAGGACCCGTTTTGTAGTTCATTAAAGTCCATTGAAATTTGGTGTATAGAAGAGGAAATGAAATGTGAAGAGGTTGAGATCGAGAATCTGAATGGATTATAGGTGAATATCTCTGGAGATACTAGATTCAAGAGACAATGTCAAGAGATGTTTTTGGAGGTACAGGTTTTTTATTTTTTTGTGTAAATCTAGTGCCTCCGGAGATTTTTCTAAAATACCCTGAAAATCCATTCTAGAGTCATGAAGAATGTTATAGGATTTATTTGACTTATCTTAAAATGTATTCGGGTTTTAGGAAAATTCGAAAGCACCTGTTTTGTAATTCATTGAAGCCCTTTGAGAATTGGTGAATGTAAGAGGATGCAATGTGGAGAGATAGAGATGGAGAATTTGAGTGGATTAGTTGTGAATATCTCAGGAACTAGTAAATTCGAGGAAAAATATTAAGAGATATTTTTAGAGGTCTTGAAATTTTACACAAATAAGGTTTTCTAATTTTTAGGGTAAACCTAGTGCTTCCGGAGATATTTTTTAAATACTCTGAGAATTCATTCTGCAACCATGAAGAATTTCATAGGAATTATTTTGCACTCATCTCGAAACGTATTCGGGTTTGATAAAAATTCCAAAGGACCTGTTTTGTAATTCATTGAATTCCTTTGAGATTTGGTGAGTAGAAGAGGATGAAATGTGGAGAGATGGAGAATTCGAGTGGATTAGTTCGTGAATATCTCTGGAGATAGTAGATTCAAGGGAAAATGTCAAAAGAAGTTTTTGGAGGTCTAAAAATTTTGCGCAGACTTTTTAAAATTTTTTTATGTAAACCTAGTGCTTCGGCAAATATTTTTCAAATATCCTGTGAATTCATTCTAGAGTTGTAAAGAATTTTATATAAATTATTTTGCACTTAACGCGAACAGCATTAGGGTTTGAGGAAAATTCCACAGGACCCGTTTTGTAATTCATTGAATTCCTTTGAGATTTGGTGAGTAGAAGAGGATGAAATATGGCGAGATGCAGAATTTGAGTGGATCAGTTAGTGAATATTTGTGGAGCTAGTAGATTTAAAAGAAAATGGCAAGAAATGTTTTTAAAGGTCTTAAAATTTCAAGAGAAGGCTTTTTAAATTTTTTTTCGTAAACCTAGTGCTTCCGCAGGCATTTTTTAAATACTCTGAGAATTTATTCTGGAGTCATGAATAATTTTATATAAATTATTGTGCACTTATCTCGAAATGTATGTGGATTCGTGAAAAATTCCAGAAGACCTATTTAGTAGTTCATTAAATTCCTTCGAGATTTTATGAATAGAAGAGTATCAAATGTGCTAAGATGGTGATGGACAATGCCAGTCGATCATTTAGTGAATATCTCTAGGGCTAGTGAATGGAAGGCAAAATGTCAAGGTGAATGGTAATTTGAGTGGATTAGTTGATGAATATCTCTGGAGTTAGTCGCTTAAGAAGAAATGCCAAAAGATATTGGTCTGAAGCTTACAATTTCCTACAAAACAACTCCTTTGAATTTTCTTTGCATAACCAGCAGCTCCGAAGATATTTCCGAAGTACTGCAAATACATTTTGGAGTAATAAAAAAATCCCTACAAATTACTTCGTCATTATCTCAAAAATGACTGGGATTATACAATAATATGAAAAGACTTTTTTTCAAGACCTTAAAATTCCCAACAAAAAGGTCCGCCAATGAATGTCGCCCAGTCCAATCCTTTCAGAAACATTCGCAAAATAATCTTCAGATCTGTTTTCAACTCATCTCCTTTCACCACTTCACTCTTGAAATTAATATTTCCTCCACACAGTATCTAAAAATTCACCCGAAAAATTCACTCCCATTTCTCCCTCACTCCCATTTACTTTATTTGCAAAACAAGTTTGTACGACATGTGAATAAGGAATGCGTCAATAGAAGGATAAAAAGAACGAGAAATGTAAAAAAAAGGAAAGTTTGGGAGTGAAATTCCTTTTTTTGACGCAGAGGGAGAAAGAGAGAGGGGGGATGGCACATTTTGGTCGAGCAGACATGGCCCTGTGCCTGACGTTGAGAGGGTGTTCTATTGAAATCTCTCTCTTTCTCTCTCTTTCTCTCTCTCTCTCCTTCTCTCACCACTAACTTGAGTCTTTCCTGTCCCCTTGCGAATCGTCTCGGCCTGCGCCACACCGGTCGTATCCAACGTGGAAAGTGCTCCCCTGTCCCCAACTTCTTTTACCTTTTACAGCAAACCGGTAAGTTGTAACGCTGTATTTCAAATCGAATCGTCATTTTATTCCCCACCTTCATTCATACAACTTCACGATTACTCTTGCTATCTTGATTATTGCAAGGGGTAAATCGGTGATTCGCGTGTAATTCCTCTTCGGGTCGTATCACCGCTTCTGTTTACTCCGCTTCCGCTTGTACGTCATATTTTACTTTGTCAAATTCTCTATTTCTCGTTCGCTTATATTCTGATTCTTTGCATTGATCAACTCAGATTTGGAGACATTGTACTGCATGAATATTCACATTTAATTATGAAATGTAAATGAATAGGGCCATTCTTCTGATTGATAATTCGTGCCCGTACCCGAACGTGTAAGAATTTTCCAGTAATAAAATGCGTTTTTCTCATTCAGATGTAGAATCGCCAAAAAAATCAATTCTTTGTAAACCTCAATATCATTCGTGTAGAAAAAAATCAATTTGATATAAAATTCATGCACCTGTGGATAATGGTAAAAGCAAAATTGACGAGTCGGTCGAAGCGTCAGTACCCGAACGACCAACGCCCTAAACCCGAACGGTGCAGTTTCTTGTGCTCGTGTACCACGTTAAATGATTCTTCTAACGTGTCGAGTTAATTAAAGACTTTATTCAATTAGTTATATATACAATTGCTATATTTTTCGCATAAAGGGTCGTCTTTTGTATTTGGTAGAGTGGTCACTGCTCCTAAGCTTTACCAGTTTTCAGAGCTGCCAGTGCCTTCTCCTACTCTTCTGCACTGTAATTTTGCTCCTTTCTCTTTTTTAATTTTCCCCTGTGATAGATCAATCATTAAACAATGAATTTAATCCTCGGAACCATATTTTGATGAAGAAAAGGATGATAAGGTGCGGGAAAATTTGTTTGACGGGTGAAGTTAATAAGTGGATCGTTCGAGTATAGCGACGTTCGAGTTTTCAATGCGGCAGTACCCGAACACCAATTTTTCAACGATTTCGCAAGTTTCTTTTCTTATTTTTGGATTTCAAGCACCTAATCGACCCTTTTCTTCACCGTAAATAATGATTATATTTAGTTGTTTAATTAATTGAAAAAAGGAATATCGAATCGAATATCGGAAAAAGGCATAATGGAAGGGCATCAACAGTTCACTGGTTCAAAAAAAAATGGGAAATTACTCTGTCCGCTTATTGAATTTGATGAACAATACTTCAGATTTCAGAGTCAAAAAAACTCAAAGAATTCCTACTTTTTTAAAATTTTATTTCACTCTCATGTCAGAAACAGAAGGAAATATTCTCGGTAATGCGCTGCTGGCTTTCTCCATTTTGTGGCATCAGATAAGGCAAGTCGTCAGAGTCGACAGGGCTACAAAAACAAACTCGTGTAAAAGTTCCCCGCCGACCTCTGACCGTAGAAATACTCGTTAGAGCCGGCAGTTTTGCCCAATTATTCCATAATTCACCTCAATTATTGACATTTTAAATTGATCTTTTTGCAGTCAATCTAATTACAATGTATCCCCCAATCTAATCAACTTTTTTCTTCATTTTTCAAACACCTCCGCCCCCCCCCNCCCCCCCCCCCCCGGGGGGGGGGGGAATTAAACTGGGATAATGAGAAAAAAAATCTTCTCGCCTTTGGAATTCGATTAATTTCTCTCGCGCTCTCGTCTTGATCGCGTGCGCTTGCGTCTGGGTCTATATCTTTCGCCCATTGAATCGACCTTCGACGAGAGGAGGCGATTATTAATCGAGCGTTTATCCGACGGTTCGATTCAAACCTGATCGCAAATTGCCCACGGGAAACGCCATTGAGTAGAATGGCGGCGCCTCGGGCCATCTCTCTCTGCACAGCTCAACTGAAATACGGTTTGCTTTCGTGGCTCCCGGCATTTAAGAGAGAACCCTTTTCCTCCTCAAACGCCCCCTCTTCGACCCTGCGATGACTAACAGAAAGCAGAAAAAGGAGGAAAAAAGTATGTGGGGGGGGAAAAAATATTCTGGGATAAGCCGGGCCCGTCTGTGCCCTCTCTAATCGCTTCCAACGATCTCGTTTTTATCTTTAATTTTTCACCGGAGAGACAAAAATCAGTTGAAAAATATTTTCACGCAAAATTTAATCTGGACGAAGGGTTTCTTTGGGTTGGATGAAAGGGGCGACTCTTGATTTTTTTTACGGGAGAGTGCATTTTTTTATGGATAAACTTGAATAGGAGATGGTAAAGACCGGAATATTATGAGTGTACAATATTTTATGTTATCTGCTTCAATATCTCTAATTTTTAGTAAAAAAAATTATTCTTTATTTTGGGGAAGAATTATTTAATGAGAAAATGTAAAAAAAATCTGTTGGCTGCATTTTTTTTCATTATTCCTCCGTGGAAAACATTCTATGAAATATGCTTGCCCCTCGGTTTCCAAAGAGATTACAAAGAGATTTTTTAATGAAACGTTCAAGAGTCACCCCTCGGAATTCAATTTTGTGAACATGAAGAGGTTCGTCCCATTCCCAGAATTGTTTATTCAATTAAAAAAGGATCCCCATGATTTCAATATCACCGAGTGCATACATTTCTCCGTAATTCAATTAGTCAGGTATTCAGTCAATTGTAATAAAATTCAAACTGCTCATTTAAACGAGAAAAAAAATACTCATTAAATTTTTCCCTCAATTTTTCACGATGCCATTTTCAATTTGCAAATGAAATTTGGTTTTCACAGAAAATTCGGTTTGCAACATTTTTTTCGTCATTCTCCCGTAGAAAAATTTTTATGAAATTTGTTTGCCCCTCGGTTTCCAATTACAAAAAGATTTTTTAATGAAACGTTCAAGAGTTACCCCTCGAAATTCAATTTCGTGAACATGAAGAGGTTCGTCCCATTCCCAGAATTGTTTATTCAATTAAAAAAGGATCCCCATGATTTCAATATCACCGAGTGCACACATTTCTCCGTAATTCAATTAGTCAGGTATTCAGTCAATTGTAATAAATTCCAACAGCTCATTTAAACGAGAAAAACAATACTCATTAAATTCCCCCTCCTCCCCCAATTTTTCACCATGCCATTTTCAATTTGCAAATGCTGATGAATTTCAGAGTGCTCGGAATACCTGGAAATTTGGTTTTCACCCGCAATTTACAATTCATCGTTTCTACCTTTTGCGGTTTCTTGTATCACGTATCATAGTAGTGGTCACGGGTGCGTGTATACCGAGGAAATGTTTATTAATTACACAGAGTGTGCCGAGGGTATAGTTTAATGCGGTTGGGTGCCGGATACGCTTGCCCGACTGTGACCGTCACTATCGGTTGCTGTACATACGTACGAGTATCTCAAGAAATGTGTCAATTTAAATAGGAAACACTAATGCATAACACCCCAACATTTCAATTTTTTGTTTGAAAAAAATTTCCGACAATTTTCTTTTGCCCAAAATCACTGTCAAAATGTTTCTTTTTTGCATTGGAAAAAAAAACGAGAAAAAAATCTCATGAAATAACTTCAAACCAGTCACGAACATAACATAAAAACAATAGACAACATTGCAGAAAGAAACAAAAAAAAGACAAAAGACTTTCGAGAATATTTTTATGGATAAAACAACGTAGGGAATGTTCTTTTCGTTGTTGATTTTTATTTTCCTTCCAAACAAAAGAACAAAGAACAAATTTGAAAAACACGTCACGCCTAAAAACCTGATTGCGTTCGTTCACATGAAACAGAGCCAAGGGCTAAAAAACATCTCTCCTCTTAATTTCTATTTTTCACAATCTCCCGCTCTCCGCGCTCCCCTGATTTTGCAGGGTAGGGATTACACGGGTAGCTGAAATAACAGGAGATCCAGTCCGATTATCCCCTGAGTATTTGCTCAAGGGTGTAGCCCGGTGACCGGTTTTCCCTCTCCCGACCCTTTTACTCCTATGCCACCTTTTTCTCTAATCAGTCATCTCGCTCAATAAATCGAGACTCGTTGACACGATAATCCATCGAATTGAGGTGTTTTTCATTATACAAATGAAAGGGTGATAACGTGAGCCAATAATTTTCATTCAATTATTTCGTAACGGTTTATCCGAGCGACAATGTCAAATAATTTTCAATCTTATTTTTAATGAATATATTGGAAATGGGAAATTAAATTGAGTAAAACGCAGTGAATTCAAATCTAATTTCTGGTCTTTATTAAGAACGCACGAGGAAGAAACGTCTGAAAACCAGTCACAAAGACCAAAATGAATATCGTCAGATAAAGACAAAGAATCCTCAGTTCGTTTTCCCTATGAAATCATTGGTTATGTTTATATTTCGTTCTCCGGCACTATCTCCGTCGATTCGTTTTTTGAACTTATATTCCCATTAAATAGTTTCTCTGAAGTTGAGCTAGATAATCCAATGGAATACTTCACAAAAAAAGTGAAATGACTATTGTGCTGAACTACAAAAACGTAAGGTTCTCCCTAGAGCCATTCTTCCAGCAGAAATATTATCCAACAATTTGATTTTTCAACCCCATTTCATTTCCCTCCGTAATTTCCTGTTGAAAATAACCCCACAGACTGAGAAAACATCATGTGTAACCGTGACGCAACGGGTAAGGAAACCGGTGTCTCAGCTCTCCCGAGAAACTGAAGCTAACTCAGGACTGGTAATACTGCACATCCCATAGTCCTAGATTTGTTCGTCCATGACGGACGGAGGCACATGTATACCCACACACTCAGGGATTAAAAACAGAAGAAGTGCGCTTTGACGATTGTTGAAAATTATGAAACTAATTTGTTTGGGTTATTGTTGAATAATTTCAATACTACATTGTTAAAAAAATTTCCTGAATTTTGCGGAATTCGATCTCTTGTTGAATTCGGTTTAAGAGGAAAAGTCAATGGAATTTCAGGTTTCTTGGAAAATTCAAGTATGTTCAATTTTTTTAGTGGCAGTACATGAATTTTCAACTGAAAATGTATATTCACTGCCAAATTCCCTTGAATCTTTAGGGAATTCCTTGAGAATTCAGGGGAATATGGAATTCAAGGAGAGATTTCTCTGAATTTTCCTGATTTTTTCAATCAATTTCTCCGGAATAATTAAATTGAAATTTACAGTTCCCACGGGTTTTTCCATAAAATTATGAATTTTCAATTACAAAATTCTTTGAAATTTCCGTCGAAAATTTTTAACAGCGTACTGTTAAAAACCCACATAAACAACGCAATTTTATGTAATTTCCAAGCTGAATAAGCGACTCCATGCACTATTTAATCTTAAATTGCATTCAAATTGACAAGATTGAGAATTCCAATGCAGGTATTACGTAAATTTCAAAAAGTTTCTAACTTTGTGATGAGTGGAGTTGAGATTAAATGTCACTGGGTCTATTCGCAGAAAATTTCATGAGCTAAAGGCGAGTGGGGCAAAGGGAACGTTTGTGACCCTGAAACGGTCCACTTTGCCTCATTTTACCCCGCGAAACAATTCTTGATATTCTCTTATGATAGATAATGACATACAAGAAAAATTAACCGTTGAAAAAGACAGGAAGACACCTTGAGCACTTCTTAACATTCTGTAACCATTCTCTCTTATTTAATATTCAATCAAGGATACTCTTGAAAATTTTCCACTCAAATTTCTGATACACTTGGCAATTACTATTCCGTAACAGTTTCATTAAAATTCCAAGAAATTTCGTCATTAAAATGTCACGAATTGATTTTTAAAAAATCGATGAAATTAGTATATTGTGCATCAAGGGCGGAAAGTCATGTTTTCCCGCCCCAGGTGCACATGCTATTTTTTAACACGCCTGCAAAGAAAAGTTTGTATTTTACTGTCTGATGAGCGGGAGGAAAGGACGAACTTTCCGTGCAGGTGTGTGAAAAACACTATATTTCAGTTTAATTGCATTGAATTTCCAACGAACTTTTCAATTCAATCTTTTTCCCTAAATGCAATTCAATGTCTCTCCCCTGAAAATTACTACAAACCACCCCATAAAATTCAATTTTTTTCCAACATCGTAATCAAGACAAAAAACTGACTTGAAATTCTAAAAATGACTCATCTCGTCAATCCTTTTATCATCTCCCCACTGCGTGATATTAACAAAAAACACCAGAAGCAATAGTTTGTACAAATCTCCCTGATCTACAAAAAAAATTTTCCCGACATATTTCCACAGAATATCTCATCAGTTCTCCCAAGCAACTCCCGGCTATCCCAGGGACCGGTAATACCAGCACATCCCATAGTCCTAGATTCATTCGTCCGTGACGAGCACACACACACACACACACATACATACATACATACACACACGTGCATTAAAAAACGGAAGAAGTGAGCGTTGGAGATTGTTGGCAGGGTCCCGCAGTAGACGCGAAGCCTGAGGAACAGAGCAGTCCCACGAGCCTACAGACGAAGGAACTCTAGAGAGAGGGCTATCCAACAGTCTCGAACCCACACCACTGTTTACCAGGATAAATATCCGTCCTTCTTCAACCTCCAATGTTCCCCCCCCCCCTTCATCACTCCCTCCCCCCTGTGTGCACTCACCTCGGCACACCACATAACAACGAAAGATCCTCTTCTCAGTTTCTCAGTTCCCTTTCTCTTCAGGTCTCAACCACGATTTTTCATTCCATCTCTCTTGCACTCGCTCCATCATTGGCCCACACAACATCCCGAAGACCTCCTCATCTCGTCGCCTTTTCTTTCTTTCCCTTTCATTCTCGCCCCGACAATGCATTTGAATCCAAATAAAAGCCAAGGTATAATCACGATTCGTTTTTTCATCCTTTTATTATTTTTATCCTTTTTTTTATATATATTATGTTCGTGTATTCCTTGGGAGTCACGCGTGCAGTAATATGTGGGAATGACGATGAATATTTTTTTTGCCCCATGTTTTGTCTCTCAATGTTTATACGTATTCTCTCGAGTTTATTCTCTTTGAGAATAAGAACGTGATTTTTTGGTATTTTATTTTTTTTTTGTCGGAGTAATCCTTGAGGTATCGTCGCTCCATTGAATCCGTCACGCTCTGGGCCTCAGTGTCTTCACGATTAGTATTTTGCGATTTGAAATGAAGTTGATGGTGGCGATGGGGGATTTAGGGGGACTCTGAGAGAGTTGGGTGAAATGAGGCCTAATGGGCACCAGGAAACGATCAAACCGGTGAACAGAACAAAGAAGATGATCCGGGACAGAGTAGAATAGTATAGAATCGTGACAGAGAGAAATTATGAGCGGGGGGATTGGTGGGAGTGAGGGACCAAGGGCCCCACGAGCTCGGTCTACACCGGTGGGTCCTGCCGAGTGTCTC
>NW_021680381.1:1636753-1644390 GCF_001412515.2 Diachasma alloeum | reverse complement strand
GGGGGGGGGGTCGTGTCCCTCTCAACTCTCCACCAACGCCCTCTTCCCTTCTCGTCTCTCTTACTCCTTCGTCCTCGGTTTCGCTGTATTTCATTTATTTTTAACTTTATTTTCTATCCACGGCATTCCCGTACTGAATACCTCCACTCGTACGGTGCTGTACAAACATTATATTTCTGCATGATTTTATTATTATTCTTGTTCTTTCTGTGCTCAACAATTTTTAACTTATCGACCCTGCACTGTTGGGAAAAAAATGAAATTTCATGTACAGTCGACTAACAATTTTCAGGACAGTGAGGCTGAATGCGATGAAGATTCAGATTCAGTAAATTTTCAGAATTTTAAGCAGCATACAGACGAGAATTTCTCAATTTATTTGAATTTCCAGTGAAATAGGAATTGATCGGGAAGTTACTGGGTCGACCCGTAATGGGTCACACCCACTCCAGCCCACACGCAATGGAATCGACCGTCAACCTCATTAAATTTTTTTAATTTAGATTTTTTTACTCTGTTCTGTTTTCCAATGCCTTCTCGTTGCTCTTCTTTTGTTTCGTTGTTTTCACCTTTTTTGAGTCGTGTGTTCTCCCCCCGGGCCCAATTGGTGGCCACAGGCATCCTTCTTCTTCCTCTTCTTCTATCAACTTTTCAGGTCTCTTGAAAATTCTAGGTCTGGCACTATACGTTCTCACCCCTCCCGGCTTTTCCAAACTTTGCCATCCTCTCGGGGCTTTACAGACGAAGGGCCGTACATCTACGACTTCTCGGCTCCTCTTTCCTACG
Organism: Diachasma alloeum; assembly: GCF_001412515.2. Classification (NCBI taxonomy): domain Eukaryota; kingdom Metazoa; phylum Arthropoda; class Insecta; order Hymenoptera; family Braconidae; genus Diachasma; species Diachasma alloeum. The sequence continues at coordinate 1,643,604 of NW_021680381.1, read as the reverse complement.
TCTACCTTTCCATCTAGTCTCCGTCTTATTCTCGCATATAGTTTAACGCGTCGGTTTGTTACTAGCTTCGTCTCTGTTACTTCCCCTCGTTCACAGTTTTTTTTTCGTTTCTCTTATTTTTTATAAAAGTTTTTTTCACTCCTCCTGGATTCCAGTTTCACTCTGACTAGTTGGTATTCCCTCGACTCACACTGGGATGCAGTTACGTTCCTCGCGCCTCGAGCCTTATTTCATGGGTATGTGTGGAGTGTACGAGAGGCCCAGTCTCGTGATTTTTCACTGGGGAAACTACGCCAACGGCCACTGCTAACTTTTGACGACGTTTCCAGCTTTTTCGGAAGTTTTCGGAGAGTGCACGGATAAAAAAATATACTTGAATTGTGTATATTTTATACCAGAATCAAGTATATGCATGAAACCTGATTCAAGAATAAAATATAATTGATTCAAGTATATTTTATACTCAAATGGGGAATGGGTGTTTCAATTCGAGAATGATTATTTCGTATCAGCCCGGGTTTTACCAAACGCTCTCAAGTGTAATATAAGGGTCAGACACTGAGTGTGAGAATATAAGGGTCAAAAAGTGGAGGTTAAAAAATGAGGGGCGGAATATTAGAGTCAAAAACTGAGGGCCTGAATGAAACGGTGAAAGAATGAGGGTCAGAATGTTAGGGCTAAAAAAAGAGGGTCAGAATATTTGGATCAAAAAATTAGGATCAGAATATAAAAGTAAAAAAAGTGTGTGTCAGGCAATGAGGGTCATATGAGGGCTAAAAGGGGTGATCAAGCATAATATATGACTTATATTCAGGCCCTCATTGCCTGACATCCACTTTTTTTAGTTTTATATTCTGACCCTAATGTTTTGACCCTCATTTTTAAACCTCCACTTTTTGACCCTTATATTCTGACACTTAGTGCCTGACCCTTATATTACAATTGAGAGGGCTTGATAGAACCCGGCCTGATACAAAAGAATCTTCGAAATGAAATAGCCATCCCCCAATTGAGTATAAAACATACTTGAATCAAGTATATTTTATACTCAACTCAGGTATTGTTTTCCATGTGTACCAGTTTTTGTTGGAGAACATTAGGATTTTATGATTGAAATGAAGAATTCATCGAGAGTTCGATATTTATGATTAGTTCGTGTTGGTAATTATCGCATGATGTTGGAACAAACGAAATCGAAAGACTTTATCGGTTGGAAATTTCTCAGTATATTTCATTTAGATGATTCATCTCTGAGATAATTATATGCACAACAATGAATCACAGTTGGAGATTTGAATGGCGATATCGTAGGTGTTTCGTGGAGTCTTTCAGTTCTCATCAATTGAAATCGTAATTCAATTCGATTATTTAGAATTTTCAATAGACAACGAAATGATGAAATGGATTGGAAGCTGTAGGTAAACTCGTTTGGGTAGTTGTTGAATCATCTCGATTATGAGTGATGTGGTGAGACACACCGAAGCCGAAAGCGTTTTTTTTTTCATTTCATGAGCTACGAGAAAGGTGATTGACATATTTAGATGACTCATCTCTCAGATAATTAGAGGCACAACAATTATTTACAGTTAAATAAGATTTGAAGGAAGATAGGGCAGGTTTTTTGCTGGGGTCTTTGACGTCTCAGTTTGAATCGTCATTCAATTCGGTCATTTCGAATTTTTAATAAGCAGTGAAATGAATTAGAAGGTGTAATTAATTCATTTGGGTATAATTGTTGAATCATTTCTGTTCGGAGTTTTTGTTGAGACAAAATAAAGCCTGAGGCCTTTTTTTTAAGCACCTCCAGATTCGATATTCCGTTGATAATTTAATTGTTTTTAATCATTCTCACGGGAAAAAGTAATACGACTGATGAGAATCATGTCTCAATTTATCAGCTATTAAATTTTCATATTACAATAAATGACTCGCTTATTTTCTAATTACGATGCTCACTGAATGAGATTTTAATCATAATTTCTATTCAATTCCTGCTAGAATACACTTTAAAGTGTGAATTTCTGGAATTGATTGTTTGTTGATACTCTGGTAAAAAGTGTGTGCTCGCACCTTTATCATTTTTACCCCCGATGTCAAACCAAAAGGGGGGAGATTGGGATCTGTTGGACGGACGTATGACATTTGGTGGTGAGAAAAAGAATCATTTTAAGATGGCAAACGTCTCCGCTGTATGGGACTGTAATGCAAACTGAGCTGTCTTCAATTCCTAGATTCCTAGATTCGCCTAGATTCGTAGGCGAATCTAGGGGTTTACAAATGTTTTTAAGTAATTTACAAACTCTTGTGCACTTAAAAAACATTTGTACATATGATTATTTGACTCTTCTACACTTATATATCCCCTAAATTGAATTTTCCGCTGGCAAATATTCTATTAGTTTCAGCTTCACCTACGCAAAAGGTTTCTTAAAAATTTTCCACAGAATGACTCACTCATGAGTTGATTACATACATAACAAAAATGTAAATGGACAAATTTTAGTAAAATCCCATAATTATTGAAATTACTAAGTCAATAGTTTTGATTCCTCCTCAGAATTTCTCGTATCCATCGCCTTTATTTGGAAGTCCAATCAAGTCACTCTACTCTGTAATCTCGTCACGATTCAACCGGAAATGAAATAATCGTTGTCCTCTTAATTCCCTCAGTCTCCGACCCACTGAAGGTTGTAATTTGTTCTTGAGACCAGAATTTCCACCGTTTCACGCTCGTGACTGATCATGCTCATGTTATTTTATTACAATAGAATTGAGAGAGAGAGTAAAAAATATTGAATGAATAGAGAGAAGAGTGATGAGATGAGAGATAATTGGTGAAATTGGGTAATTATATTGTATACGTCGATGATGGAACAAGAGATGATCCGAGGGACGAATGGGGGCGAAGAGTTTCACGCTGGACTGAGGGCACCATGGAGAAACTGAGGATGATGGATCGATCCATATACACTCTAGTCGGTTTAAATTACACCCGAATTATCGTTAGAGCCATTAAGATACGTGCGGGTATCATCCGCACTTGTAGATCTTACAAACTTTTTTTCAGTCGTTCGGTTTAATCGGAGAGGATAGACTCGGCAGATGAGAGAGCCTTGACTAATCTAGGGCGTTTTTCCCTGCATCCTCCGACATTTTTCTACTCAGTCTACTTCATCGGGTGGCTTGATTCAACACTGAGTTGAACTGGGGATTACATTCAGTCGTGCAGTGCATGGAGAGGAATTTCTTTTGAACATTATTTCTGGAGTTTGTAGAATTTTTGTCTCAATTTTGTGTGTCAAATCCGGAAATTTTTCACAGAGAGAAAGAGTTTCTGGCTTCCAGCAACCGTTTCTGAAGTTTACTACTTCGTGGTACTAAAATCCAAAGACAATTAGTAACGATTTCAGTGAAATTTTTCTTAGAGTCACAGAAAATGTTCATGTTCTCAGTAATTATTACTGAAATCCAGTGTCCGTGGTAGTTAAGGCGTAACAGAAAACTGCTTCTTCGTCAGATTTTTGAACTAACTAATGCTAACGAGTTGATGCCCCTTCATTATGCCCTTTCCCTATCAAATTCGATATCCCATTTTTCAATTAATTGTTTATAATCATTCTCGTTGCAAAAAAAAAAATGAAATTTTCATATTGCAATGAATCATTTACTCGTATTCTAATTCCTATGCTGAAAACTGAGTTTCAGTTCAATTATTCCATGAAAATTTGTAGAAATCAGGAAAATTCATGTAAATATGTTCTCAAATTTCCAATTAATTGAAAATCCCGCTGCTCAAAAATTTGGTACTTCAGTGAATTTCTAATAAACTCTGAAATTTCATGATTTTCTCCCCCAAAATAGAATACAATGTCTCCCTTGAAATTTAAATTTTTTCTCCAATAGTCTTAATTCTTTGTTATATTTCCTTATTCTCTAAGAATAACAAATTCCAAAACATTGAGTAAAATACTTTCCCAAAACCCAGAGCAGGAAAACCCCCGAGCACCACTTTTCCATCAACATTTTCCCCATAATAATCCAGCGCGTCTGAATAATTGCATGCGGTTGGGTGCACTTTGCATTATCGTTTTAATGCCGCGAGATTATTGAAATTTTGATACAAACCTCAGCCAAGCATCGCTACGTACCTCACACACACAAGGCAAAACACTCCATAATGAGTATTGTACAGACAGAGATTTCACGTTAATTTACATTAATGCATCATGAACTGCTGGGATAGGCATCAAATTGAATTGCATTTGGTACTGATAATGGGTTTTGATTAATCAACTACTACCGGATAATCTTTGAATTAATCAGAAGTCAATTAGCATCTCCAAAATTCTCAGCAATCCCCGTAGTTTTTTTTCCACCAAAATTGAATTTTCCATGGAGTGAAGAAATTTTTATTTCTCAATTTCTCTTGCATTTCGTTGAGAAACTCTTTCTTTGTTCCTCGAAACAACTTTTCTTACCTTTTTTCCTCCTTATTCTCCCTTTTTTTTCGACTGACAATGCCTGTACTCGGCTTGAAGAGGCTGGTCTGGGGTCTCTGGCCCCTTCTCTCTTGCATGTGTTCACGAACAGCAACCGAGAAACTGCACTCGACCTCTTTTCCTTTGCGGAAAGATTAACGCAATGTGTCACGGGAGCATTAGTGCCTCATTGTCACACACGTTTCACACACAGTACCCTAACCCCACCCAATGAGTTCTTTGAACCTTTTTTTTTCTCCTTTTCCTTTTTTACACATGACCACCTCAATAAACTGGCCGATATTTTCCCCTGCTATGAAATTCCCCCCTGTCGATAAATTGTTGTAATGAAATTAATGAGCTTCGTTATTTCAAAGTGCATGAAGTACTGTTTATTCGTCAATAAACAAATAATTCGTGTTATGGTAAATGGCGATCAAAGAGTGGGTGGAATATTTATTCTAATAATTATCATTTTCTCTTTTACTTGAGTTTACTTTCATCTCTACTTCCCTCAACTTCATTTCACGTTTGTCAGCGTGAATTCGGGGGTGAGGAGGGGGACGAATAAATAAATTACTCGGTTGATCAAACGTAAAAGGGTGGATCTGTGTATGCAATATGGAGACAGAAAAATGAGGGGAGAGTTTGTAAAAGGGAGTTGAAATGAAGGGAGGCCGACTGTAAAAAAATATGGACTAGTCGTACTTACTCTAATCACGGGATCAAAGGAAGAGGATAATGTCAGAGTTGAATAAATGTGGAAGAGGGATTTTATGCAGGTTTGGGTGCATCGTAACCTCAAATTCTTCCATTGTAACAAGAATAATGGTTTTCGTTTTTCAAGATCAGTTGATCGAATTGCTTGAGGCGCAACAGAAGCAAAACAGGCCTATAGGTGTCAGTCAGTGGAACTCAGTGACTAAATAGTCGATTTGATCGTTACAACCACAAAGTATTATCGCCTCCGACTCGAGTTATCAACTCACATTCGTCAGAAAATACTTTATGAGCCGTACGATGTAAACTATTTTCTCTTACGGACCCGAAAACCGCGACCTATGAATCGCGATTTATCGGGCCTAGTACCATAAATAAATATTCTCTCTATCCCGTTGAAACCAATTGTTCTCTCCAATCAAACCCGAGAAATTCAACCCACGGGAATCGTCGTATCCCCGTCTGTACGGTAACCCAACAAAGAAAAGGAAAAAAATAAATAAAGAAAATGAAAGAGAAACAGGGCGTACATAAAAACCCAGTTCACACGCGTGCCCGGAACTGTATTATGTACATGTCATACCGAGAGATCGCGTTACTCGATGTCGTCGACTTTATATTTTCCTTCCTCCTCGTATCCAGCCCCTTCGCCCTCTTTTTTCATCTCACCCGTGACGAGGAATGCCGAATGTCAGGTTGATCCATATCACTCCGTATAAATTTCAGAAATAAAAATAACAGTAACAGCCGAGGAAAACAAAAATGCAACTTCAACGAAACGTTTGTTCAATTCTGTGAAAAAAAAACTTGTGTGTGTGAGAGAGAGAGAGAAACATCTTGACAATCGGGAGGGCGCGTGTCAACACCTTTCCAACACTTGTCCTTCCTTCCTCCCCCTCCCCCCCCCCATCTCTTTTGAAACTCGCTAAAATGTGTGCATACATGTGTACACAATATACACAAGGATGAATGCGTGCACCGGAATTTTCCTCCTGAGATTTATGACGTCGCCGTTTGCCACACCGTCGTTTCCGAGTTTATCGACGCGTGTCCCTCCCCCGCCCCCTCCGCCCACCCCCCTCCCCCTCCTGGCCCTGACAAGATGGTGTATTTGATGGAGAGGGAGGAGTAGGAGGGTTGAAGGAAGAGGGAAGTTTGGGGAAAAGGACGAAGGAGGGAGGCGGGAGTTGAAGGAAGGAAGGAACGATCGATCGCAACTGGGGTGGCACGTGTTGCCGGGGATCCGCTTCAAGATGCCTCTCCCATCCTTTTCCGTATGGCGGATGGACCCGAGGGGTGAAGGTGCCGGGGAGGGGTTGGTTATTTCGAGGTGTATCGGAGGGTCTCTGTATAACCGAGGGAGGCGAGGTCGCGTGTGTTGCAGAGGGTGAGAGAGGGGAGAGGTAGAAAAATAAAGGAAGATTGGTAAGGAACACCGAGAGGGTGCGGCCCCTCGGGCGAATAGTGTGCGGAATGCGACCGGCAAAGAGGGAAAAAACGATACCAACGCACTTGGGTTTATATATAAAAATCCCTATAGGCGTTTCCCTCTGTGCGAGACCTCTCAACCCCTTCACTTCATGCGAGTGATTGGGGGACGATGCGGGGGGTGCGAACGGAGATCGGCTGAATCATCTGGTGGAGGGGGGGGAG
>NW_021680381.1:1636388-1636682 GCF_001412515.2 Diachasma alloeum | reverse complement strand
GAGGTTGATGGACCGCAGGGTCTCAAGGTGGGTAATTTATTTTGCTCGCGTCTTGACGCATGAAGACACCGGGGGAGATGGAGTTTTGGTGCAGTGTTGAACTGAAGAGTCTGCACCGGATCAAGGTCATCTGGTGAGAAATCAGGGTGGAGTGATGTATGTGGGCTGGCCCTGTCTTCGGGGGGTCAAAGTTATGGTAATTCGGGATCTAGTCCCTTCTTGCTTCGTTAAGTGACTTCTGAGCGGAGCCTTTTGGGGTGGGAGTTTCGGGATTTGACCTTGTTTCGTTGCGGA
>NW_021680381.1:1632119-1636365 GCF_001412515.2 Diachasma alloeum | reverse complement strand
GGGGGGGGGGGGGGGGGGGGGGGGGGGTTAGTGAGTTTGGAGGACAATAGGAGGAGGTTTTTGTAGTGGATTTTGGGATATATGAAAAAGATGTTTCGATATTTTTGCATGGATCAGTTCGGGGATATTATTATTTGAGGGATGTTTGTAAAATGATTTGTGTTTTATAGGTTCTCTCATGTAGGGACTTAGCTATTGAATGCTTCGCAGTTGAGGATTAATGGCGGAAAATGTGGGTTTCTGGCTATCATGGTGATAGAACAGATTTTTTTCGATTTTTGGTCTCATTTTTTTCAGGATTGGGACGAATTTTCTGGAATTGAATTTTGTTTCGTTTCGTGAAGAGTTAACTAGTCATTTTTGAGGAGAGGGTTGAAGGAATTTGTTTATGGATGTATAGGGATGATTCATAAGATGAATTTATTCACATTTTTGCACTAATTCTTGCAATTTTCCCGCGTTAGGTTTCCTGTTTCGTGTATTTTTCATGATCTTTTGACATTGTCTGAACCTTTTTCTTTGAGAGATATTTGGCAAATCATTTGTAGAAGTTCTTATAAATGACAAGAGAAAATTGTTATTTTCGAAAGAATCTACTTTACCCCTGGATAATAGTAAAATTTAATGGCTAAATTTTTATCGTGAGAAATAGAGAAAATTCTATTTGTCATAAAAACAGACATACGCCGTCGCGAGCCATCAACCACAAGTGCTGTAATATTTTTCATAATGTATTGAAATGATCCTTTGGTATTGTTGTCTAAACCTTTTCCTTGTGCAGAGATTTGCAAAATCATCTGTACAAATTCTTAGGAATGTTCTTATGAATTTGTGTTGAGAATAAATCAGGCCAAATATATATTTCTACATGTCATTATGACAAGAGAAAATTATGCCATTTTCGAAAGAAAATAGTATCTCTAATTTACCCCTGAATAATAGTAAATTTTCAATGGTTGAATTTTCACCGTGGGAAATAAAGAAAATTCTATTTGTAATAAAAGAAGAAATACGTCTCTGTGGGCCCTCAGCGACAAGTGGTATAATAGAGTCATTGAAATTTCGAGCACGATGGTGGTATGGTACGACGGTAGTTGAAGGGAACAGTGGTAATACGACGAGTCTGGTCGTGTTTCATTGACGAACGTCGTATGAATCGAAAGAACGCACTATAGTCACGCGCTAGCTTCCGTTTTATTCCGACGGTAGTTTTACGGAGACTATATTTCCTGGCTATTCTCTGGGTGGTTTTACTTGTGTGTGTGAGAGGGCCAGCAGCACCGTGAGTTTATGACTGAATTTAATGCCGTGAAGTGACTCTGTATTCGGAGGAATTAAATTTCCTCGTGAGTCTATGAATTTATTATTCGTGATTTTTAGTATTCAGTGATGATTATGCCGACGAGATTCTCCAAATTGATTGAATTATTGATTTTTTATGTTGTCGGCAGTACATAAAAACATTGAAGGGGCAGATCATCATTCATCTTTCATCAAATTCAGCAGATATTCATGGTGAAATTATTTAAGTAATTAATTGCTTCAATTAATTATCGCTGTTGGGAAAATACATTTGTCGTAATTATTGATTCACGAGTTCTAAAAATGCAAATGAGAATAGGAAATGATGAACTGTTTGTAATTAATTAAATGATCATGAACATGAATAAAATATTCATGAAACTACCGTACGACTCGTGGGAATTATCAATGATAGACATATCAGCGGATTATTGACATTGATATCCAATCTAAACTCATTCAACGTTCAATCATCATTAGTTTAATTGAATTTGTGTCAAAATACTGAAATTTACGTAATCGATGGTTATTACGGATTAGTGTTTCCTGTTGCTCAAAAATTTGGAATTCAATTAAAATTTCAGTTTCCTTTCCTCTTCAAATGGAATTCAAAGTCGCTCCCCTGAAACTAAAAACTAAACTGTTCATGAAAAATCAATGTTTTTCTAACAGAGTTCACCAAACCCATTTGATAATCCCAAAACAATATGAAAAAATTACGCAGGTCTCTCGTTGGTAAAAATCAATACCCGTTCACACATTCGAACGTACAATTTCTTTGCACGTTCAATTAAACGTGAGGTTATACGTGTTGCATACGTGAGCACGTTCAATTAAACGGTTTGAGGTTTATTTTAACACGCACTCGGATGTTTTGCGTGAATTTTTCATGTCGTTAACTTTCACGAGGAAATCTAAATATAGAACTAGAACATGGAAAGGAGAGAAGGAAGCTTGATTTTTTTTTGTTTCATTTTTCTGTAAGAATCTTGGAAATTGTTGGGTTTACGGGAATTTATGAAAAGATCTTTTTCGTTGCTCTTGCAATTTTCCCCAAAAAAGATTTTCTGGTTAATTTTCCTCAAATGCTCAGGTTTGAAGATATTTGCAGAATAATGCAAAAACAGAGAAATGATTATTTTTCCGTCAAGGGGGAATGATCAAGTCTTGGGTTTTTTCTTGGTTATGTAAAATATGGATTAAAAAAATTGAATATTGAGAAGAATAGGGTTAAACGGACTGCTTTCATCTGTCCATATTCCTGATCAAATAAAACGATTTGAATGAATCAAGTTTCGAATAAAAAATGGGTTGAAAATATAGAAGAGGTCGGGGAATTGACTTGACTGTTCTCACTGTTAAAATTTTTTGGCTGAAATTAGAGGTATACTTTTGGGAAATTTTTACCACATTTTAGTTTCACTGAAATTTCAAGGAATTTCCTCATTGAAAATTTAGAATTTCATGGAAAATTCAATCAGAATTGTACATTTCAGTTCAGTTATTCTCCGAAAATTCAAAAAAATGAGAAAAATTCAAGTGAATAAATTCTTCAATTGTCAATTATGTGAAAATTCATCATAATTCGGCACCGAATACTCGGCATTTCATTGAAAATTCAAATAAGTTGAAGAATTCTGATCTCAACGCTGTTCGAAAAATTCGGAATTTCATTGAATTTTCAAAGAAACTTGAAATTTCATAATTTTTTCTCCATTAAACTACATTCAATATCACTCCCCTGAAAATTACTGAGTTATTGACGATGAGCAACTCTCCGTTGTACCCCACTCTCCCTTCCAAAAAAATTAATCCTTTCTTCATATAGAAAATGACCCACTCCTGAATTCTGCATTGACACGTGTCTGAATCGGTAAAAATTATTTCTGGAAACAATCTCCGAGAAATCTATAATCAAGTTAAAATCAGACGTCAACTGTGAATATTTGATTGAATTTATCGAGAATCCTTGACGAAATTACCTACTCTCGCTCCGCGAATCTAATTTATAAACAATCACTAACTATTCACGTGCATCTGAATTTAGTCAACAAGAAGAAGTTCCACTGACATTATTTCACACTGTCAGTATAATAATTCACCAGTCGAGGGAAAAAAATGTTCGCTGTCGGACAGTTCGACGGCTAAATCGATTCAATTCAAATACATATATACTCTATATATTCATTCCATTTTACCATTCTCCCTCATCGACAGAGAAGAGGGGTACATATGCGCGCATCTCGATTACATATGTATGTACCTTGTGGCTTTTTATCCAACAGCAAAACTCCATAACCGAGTTGTCGAACGACGGACAAGTACAACCCGATCGATGTGTTCCTACCCAGTGATTCCTGCTTGCTCTCTCGCGCCCGGAAAGTCAGATGTCTCAATATAATACCCCTGTGGCATTCACAGAATCAGACCATGGGGACAATCTCAGATAAGTCAAGACTGCTTTTCAATGACAAATTTCAATTTTATTAACGATTAATTGGATTTTAGATTTGTTGAGACTGGAAAGTAGAGTTGTGACAACATTCTCTAGTCGGGTCTAGGAGTCTCCCATGGTTCAAAACCATCTTTAGAGGCCCTAGCACGCAGTTTCTCGACCCGCTGTTTCACTTGAGCCCAAAAAAACATTCATATCTTGTCTGACATCTCTGCTACAAACTCTGGTCTTCAACTCTGGTTTTGAATTGAAAATTTGTTATTTTCAACTGAGTTGTCCACTTCATAGGTTAAACATCCTACTTCATAGGATGTTTAAACTATCTCGTCATCCTATGAAGGGAACCCAAATTTGGTTTTAAGGCTCTATCTCTCATAGTTTCCGAGATAATCGCGAAAAACGAAATCGCTACAAAAAATTAATTTAATTTATCTTGTATAGGGTGTAGGAAGCGGAAAAACGCAATTCTGACCCGTCCATCTGCCTATA
>NW_021680381.1:1622021-1625882 GCF_001412515.2 Diachasma alloeum | reverse complement strand
TCCATCTGCCTATAGGGAACCCAAATTTCCTCAGGAATCGATTGGAATAGGTTTTAAGGCTCTATCTCTCATAGTTTCCAAGTTAATCGCGAAAAACGAAATTGCAAAAAAAAAAAATTTAATTGAACAGAGTTGAAGAGCAGAGTTTCTAGCAGAGATGTCAGACAAGATATGAATGTTTTTTTGGGCTCAAATGAAAGAGCGGATCGAGAAATGGCGTGCTGATGCCTCTAAAGATGGTTTTGAACCAGGGGAGACTCCTAGACCCCACTGGACAATGTTGTCACAACTCTGCTTTTCAGTTGAAAACAGACATCATTTTTAGAGACATTTGTCACGTTTAGAGACATCAGCACGTCAGTTCTCGAGCCGCTCTTTCATTTGAGCCCAAAAAAAATTCATCAAGTATCTTCATCACGATTCTACTTGTACACACATTTGTCGAGCAAGGTCACCCCGAGCAACGCCGTGGGGGTCTCCTTCATTCTGTACTTGAAAACACACTGGTCAAACTTGATGTTTTAAATCGTTTGTACACAAAACGATGTCACGATATATCGGCCCCCATGGGCTATCGGCAGAAAACATTACCTGGAAGAATGTCCAGACATTCCTACGTGATTCGTATGAGAGAGTAGGGAGCAGTTGGGGTAAAATAACTCACCAAGAGGCAAACGCCTCTCGTTTGGTAATTCGGAGAATCGATTGTGTGTACACGATGAAGCCTCGAGTATGTCAACAAAAATTTACTTTTCATCTTTTCAGACAACATTCTCTCTTACCCCTTCTTTTACTCTTCGGGGTTGGAGATTTTTTTTAATTTTAGGAGGAATTTTTGAATTCAATAGGCAATTTGCTTTTTTTTTTTCATTTATCCATCACAAGTTCGGCCTTGAATGATTAATTTTTCATTTAGGAACATTACAAATATTGCTCGTTAATTAATAATTGGCTGTCGGAAGTTGAAGATTTCAAAATGTTGAAATCGCTAGTGACGTCACAAGACTGCTCGAACGCTGGACCAATCACAAAAAAAAACAACAAAATTCAGCTATTCATTTTATTTTATCCACAGTTTTCCTTCAGTCATCTCGAAAATTCAACAAAATAGAGTTTTTCCTTTTACGTCCATTTGTATTTCGATTATAGTTTGAATTTTCAAACTCATTATGAAAAACGAATAAATTAAAGAATATGTTGAACTGAATTTTCCTGATTCTTCTCAATGTTCACAGACTAATTCAACTAAAATTTAGAGTTGCCAGTGCTTTTTCCATCAAATTGTGAATTTTCAATGATGACCTTCCTCGAAATTTCAGTGTAACTGTCACTTGGTGAAAATCGTCACCAAATATACCCCAAATTTCAACTGAAATTGTAGAGGGACATGTAAATTACACAAAATACCAATAAAATTCAGCTAACCACTGTATTTTATCCACTGAATTACCTTGTTTATCTGGGAAATTCAACAAAATGAAGTTTTCTCATTTTACGTAAATTTACATTTCGAAGGTACCTTGACTTTCCAAACTCATTATGAAAATCAAACAAATTCAATCAAATTTCCACCAGAGAATTCCGAACAATACATTCCTCGTTTTGCTCAAAATTCGAGGATTAATTTTACCCGTGTTAGATTCATCTTTAAGACTCACTGATTCACATGATTTATTCTGTTCTCCCTGGAGTTAGTGAAAGTATGAAAAACATCTCACGTAAAGCAGAAGAAAAATGGCAAATAAAGAGGACGAAAAATGCAGTAAAAAAATATATCTCATGGAAACTCGGTTTCTGTCTCGAGGCGTTTAACGGTCGCAAATCTCACGGACGTATGAATGGCAAAGTTGAAAGTATCCTCTTGTTTTTATTGTTACATATTTTTCTTCATCCTCTGCTCTCATGTGCGAACCGGTTGCCCCATGTTTCTCCCTTTATTTTTAAATATATATATTTTTTTTCTCCTGTTATTATTACCTCGCTCTCAAGTTGTAAAGTTTATGACGGTTGAGTCTCGTCGCGCGCCGTCGACTTATCGTTCGTATCGCATCTGGAGTAGTGGGACAAGTACAGAGGAAAAGGATCAAACTGAGAGATTGCCCTCGAGGCAGAATACTGTGAAACGAGTGAAAGGGTAAATTGGAGGAGTGTTGGGGGATTTGACTTGGTTGGCTTTCTGTTAATCACGAGTTAGTGTTGCGGAAATTCGTGGCAGGTTACGATGATAATGATAGAGATCCTTCTGTACCCTTTTCGTTAAAGAAAGAGTTTCGGACCACTTCCGGTTTCCCGTTGTTTGCGGCTGAATTTAGCCCGAAATTTTATCTGCACCACTCGTCGATACACGATATACGGTGGGACATCGTGCGAGAAGAAATTCAAATTTGGTTTGGGATGCAATTTACCTAATTTCGATGGGTTAAAATGCTTTTGGGGGGAGTTTGGAATATGTTTTTAGGAGGCCTTGGGGATGTGGTTGAGAGCACGCCAGGCGGATGCTGAAATTTCAGGCGTTTGACGCAATTTCAAATATTTACGGAGTTAAATAAACTCTGGTTGCTCGTTAGGACTACATTTCAACATTCCATACGTCTTCGGATGATGGAGCATCAAAGAAATATGAATTCTGGAGTGATGGGGGAAATGGGATGGGGCAATTCTGATGGATTCGTTAATTGGAAATTTTTCCGGGTGAGTGTAGTGGGAGAAATGGCGCTGGTAGAAAATTTTGAGTACTGTGTTGGAAAAATATTGCGATTTTGTGGACGGGTGAGTAGTGATTTTCAGGTGAAAGACGGTGAATTGCAATTTAGGGGGAGGAAAATAATTGAATTTCAAATTTCACTAACAATTGCATGAATTCCTCATTTTTGAGCAGGGGGAGGATAAGAATTCCACAATTTATTTGAATTTTCAATCGTAACATGAGTATGAAGATGAAATTACGCTGAATTTTTAATTTACTGAAAATTTCATGGAATTCCTCATTTTTGAGCAGCGGGAGGGCAAGAATTCCACAACTTAGCTGAATTTTCGATCACAACATGAATACGAAGTAACAAATTATTCTGAATTTTCAATTCACTGAATATTCACAGATCCACATGACAATGAAAACTTTGAAAATTGTGAAAATCAATATAAATATTGGTTTGAACTCTCAATCTCTTGAAAACTTAAGTAAATGTGATATTTAAATGTCACAGTGGGCTTCAAAATTCAAGCTTTCATTGAAATATCAATGATCGCCTAATTCAATGAATGATTTGATCCCAAATTCACAACATTGAAAATACAAATGTAGCTATTATTCAAATTGGAAAGAAACTCCAACAGTGTATCGCATTCGATAAAATTCAAAAGCTCGTTTGCTAAATTTTTTTCATTTTTCTCAATAACTCCTCAGTCATTGCAAATCCCCTAAAAAAATCACAAAAGTCAATCCCCCCATTTCCCTTGGATTACCATATACTCCGTTCCACCCAACGAAACGAATTTCTCGTCCACAAAAAATTATGATCTTCCCACAAGTTTCATCAATATAAACGCTCAACAACGTGTAACATCAGCATTCCAGTATTCAAATTCGTTACTAAAAAATCACTAATTTCATTGTATCGTTGCATCTCCTCACCACAAAAATCCAACCTCAGCCATTCCTCTTTTATCTCCCTCAAACGCTCAACCACAGCTTCACAACAACTTCACCAACTTCCCAGATAAAAAAATCCCGAAAACATGAAATTTCCACATTTGAATTCTCCATCTAATTTTCCCCCCGAATGAAAACCACCTTCAACTAGTCACATCTCCCACTTGTATGTAAATTCGCAATCTCCTTGAGTGTGGTGGCGAGGGGGG
>NW_021680381.1:1621158-1621664 GCF_001412515.2 Diachasma alloeum | reverse complement strand
GGGGGCGGATCGTCTCGTTGCATCATGCATTGCATAGTACAACAGTACAGTCCCTCGAGATAAGGTTTCCAGGAAATAGTACAAGCGATTCGATCCTGGTATGCATGTATTGGTGAACGAGAGACGCGTGTCGTCACTGGTATTACTCAGCCTCAATAGGATATATATCGTGGCCTAGACTTGGAAACGAGTGGAGTCTATCATCACTGAGGGAGATTCCCGGACTGGTCCTGTGTGTGACTCCTGTGGAGCCAGCTGTACGCGAGTTGAATAATTCGTTGGTAAGCGCTTGCTCGAGTTCCCGTCGATTCTCCAAGCGCAAGATAGAATGAGACAGGGAGACATGCAGGGAGACAACTGAGCGAACTGATGTGAACAGAAAGGACCAGAGCAGAGAGAGAGAAAAAGAGAGAGGGAGAGAGTTCCTTGGCCCGCAGCCGAGGCGAGTCCGACGTGTGGACGATCGACGGGTGAAAGAGAAGATGGCGCAGCAAAAACTCGTGCGG
>NW_021680381.1:1618485-1620594 GCF_001412515.2 Diachasma alloeum | reverse complement strand
CTCTCTCTCTCTCTCTCTCTCTCTCTTTTTCTTTCTCTTTCCAACGCACTCACACCGGGTAAGACGTATGGCCACGTATGAACACGCACGATTATTTCTCCCCCCCCCCTCCACAGTTTTGTTTTATTTCATTTATCTCCCGAGGGCTATCTCCTTTATTTTTATTCCCCCAATACGCCTCCCATCCTTTCTCCGGCTTGAGGAATCCTCGCATTCTCGTGAAGCTTCGTCTTCTTGATGTCCTGAGAAGGACTCCAAAGGACTCCTCGATCACTCCCCGGAATTTCTATGATGCTGGGACTCTCCCCTTTGAGTTTGTATTTGAATCGTACACTTCTGTAAAAGGAGATATCGGGGAAATTGATAGGTTTGATGATATGGGAAATATGAGAAAATTCATTTTCTGGGAATTGTGAGGGAATTATTGAACAGAGGGAGTTAAGGTAGTTATGCGAGTTAGGGGAGGTCGAAAAAAGTCAAAGAAATTGATGATTTTTTTTTGTACATTCTTTGATTTTTTCAACACCACTATGCAGAATCCCTGATGGCCTAGGAGAATGGGTGAAATACGGGAATTTTGACCTGTAAAGTTTAAATAAGAAAATCATTGTAAAATGTGCGGAAACTTGGGGTCAAATGGGGCTCAAATGAGTGCTCTGAGGTTTCTTTTTCAATTTTTTTAGTAAAACCTGATTATTCACTTGAAGCGTTCAATTTTTAATTAATTCAAAATTCGAGAATGTTTATCTGAAATTTCCGAATTTATCGTAACTTTCACTGAATAATCGAATCGAAATTCACGGTTTTCATTCATCAAATTATGAAAAAATGCAAGAAATACGTGATTTTTAATCAATATTTCCTAAAATTTTATGTACACAGAAAATTACACCTGAACATCCTTAAAATAATAATCTCGAATACAATTGAAATGAAATCGTTCACAAAATTCCCGATTTATCTCAGCAATTCAAGAAAAATGAGTTTTTTCATCTCTAGTGGACATGGACATTACAACATCGCTTTTCGAATCCATTGGGCCTCTATTGTCTTCCAGACATCCCCAAGAGGACCCCAGAAGAGTCCCCCATCGCGTCCCAGAAATTCCTTCGATGGCCCGACCCCTCTACAACTCAACTTGACTCGTCACTCTCTCCTCTAAAAAGAAGATAACGACGAAATTCGAAATTGATCCATTCGATGACACAACAAATACAATGGGATCATTGAACGCAGAAAATTATTGTTGAAAAACATTATTCCTGATTGACGTGAAATTTCACTCTCGTAGTTATTTTCTTGTAATTTATTCATCCGAAGAAATGGTAGATCTAAATGATGAAAATATGACATTTCTCCTTGCTACATTATTTATCATTGTCTTTACCATGGAGTTCCACCCCGATATGGGCATAATAACGGTGCACGTGGGGTATTATACGGAATTGTCTTATCTATCGAATCGATTTCTCGTCGTTNGGGGGGGGGGGGGGGGGGGGGGGGGGGGGGGGGGGGGGGGGGGGGGGGGGGGGGGGGGGGGGGGGGGGGGGGGGGGGGGGGGGGGGGGGGGGGCTCTTATACAGAAAACGTGTGTCTCGGGTCTTAGAAAATCCGGTTGTGAGTTGGCCGGTAACCAGAGGTATGGGGCTATGGGCTATCGGCTGTGCGCGTTACATGAAGTGGATTCATAATAAGTGCAGTACGCCCTCGTGATGGCGGAGGTGGGGGTGGCGTGGGGTCCTCGGTACTGTATCGCGTACCATCCTATCTAATGTAACTGACGACGAACGGATGTCGCGATAACACCATTTTCAGAGAACGCAACCGTCACGAACAATGAACCGCACGCATTATAGCCAGTATGCATGAACTCAACAGCATTCTGGCTTGTGTTTTAAGTCAGTTGGCGTAGGCGCGGGCGGAGCGGCGGTGGGGGGGGGGGGGGTAACCACTTTCTTTCTCATGCATTTCAAACGGCCACCGGTGGAAATAATTTCCGTGGGACGTCACTGGGTGAGATTCTATCTATCAATGTATCGAGAGAGTTTCGAGGCTCCATCCGTTTGGTTTTTACCCGGTTGGACGTGTGGAGGAATGATTTATTTAGAG
>NW_021680381.1:1597173-1618466 GCF_001412515.2 Diachasma alloeum | reverse complement strand
TTTGTGGGTTAGTGGGGAATGTCTCGGAATTGGGTGGAGACAGTTTCGGAGATTGGTTTGGAATGGGGGATGGAGGAAAATGTTGGATTCTTCGGAGAAAATTTTATCTGGGTAATGTTTTTTTTTTTTCTATTTGTGGCATGCGAACGATTGATTGATTTTCGTTATCTTGATAAATTTCGGTCGTTACGAGGGTGATGAGGGATTGCAGGGAAGAGTGGCGACGGATCATGGAATTCTTTACAACGTTCATCTAATTTGTTTAAGATGAAATCATGGAATCTCTCATTCAGGATGGAAATTCAGGATAATTGGGTTTGCCATGTTAGATTATCACTAATATTTCAATGAGATATAGAATTTTCGAATTCACTGCGGAAATTGAAGATCACGTCCAACTGAATTTTCAGAGGATTGAAAATTAAGGGAAACTGTTGGCTGATTTTTCAAATTATATATCAATTTTTATTATAATGTGGACCTGAAAATTGCAATTCCATTGAATATTGTAGAATTCAACTGATTTTTCAATAACAAAATACATGAAAATTTTTATTTGAAATTTTAGCAGTAATTTTCTAACAGTGTATTTGGTAGTGGATCAGGGATTTGTGGGTTAGTGGGGAATGTCTCGGAATTGGGTGGAGATAGTTTCGGAGATTGGTTTGGAATGGGGGATGGATGAAAATAATGGATTCTCCGAAGAAAATTTTATCTGGGTAATATTTTTTTCTATTTGTGGCATGCGAACGATTGATTGATTTTCGTTATCTTTATAAATTTCGGTCGTTACCAGGGTGATGGGGGGATGGAGGGAAGAGTGTCAACGGATCATGGAATTCTCTACAAATTTTGTCCAATGTGTTTGAAAAATGTTTTTGAATCTGACTATTTATAGAAACAGTGGTTGTGAGGAAAAAGTTTCAAGAAATATTTACAATTTTTTTTGTCATTCCGGCCGTAATATAAAAATATTGTTCGTCACACGGCCGAAGAAAACTTTTCTAGCTCATGTGATTGCAACCCTCGCCTTCGGCTCGGGCTACAAACTCGTATTCGACAGAAAAGTTTTTTTCCGGCCTAATGACAAAATTTTATTATAAAATATTATTTTGTACTGGATCAGAGATTTGTGGGTTTATGGGGAATGGGGAATGTCACGGAATTGGGTGGAGATAGTTCCAGAGATTGGTTTGAAATAGGGGATGGATGAAAATGTTGGATTCTTCAGAGAAAATTGTATCTGGGTGTGGGTTTTTTTTGGCATTCGAACGATTAATTGATTTTCTTAATTTATACATGCCCAAAGTAGATATTGAGGGCATACATGTATATGAAAACGATCCCGTAATTATTGATATGTTAATAATCGATCAATGTCTCGCCTAGAAGATATCGCAGTAAAAAGGTTTCGCAATAATCTAACATTTATTGTTAAATTTGATCAATTAAAAAAATTGAACATTTATCGAAAATTTAACAAAGGGTTGCCGAATCAAATTGAAAAATATTGTTTGAATTTTAATTAATTAATTATTAAATTTCACAAACTAGTTGTGGAAATTCACCAAATAATTTTCTCCATGAAAAAGGATTTTATTAAATATCGCGTCATTATTTGGTAATTACATAAGTCGATAATCATCTAGGAAACCAGTGGTGTCCTTTGAACTTATTTCCATATTTAACCCGCCTCATGTCCACTTCAAATTTGATTTACAATATTCTCCACGAGATAATTAATCTGCATAAATAATTACGAAATTTTAATCTCCAATCGTTCAATATCTTGTTACTTCTTGTTGAAGGTTTTATCCCACAGATATAATATTGCATCCACATAAAGATCACAATTAAAAAGCGATTTACGTGAGACTTTGGTCCATTAGCACGTATAAAATGGATAAAATGTCTCATTTTTTTAATCCCCCGCGAACGGTTAATATCAGCGCCATTCTCTTATCTATTCCTGTATCAATGGCTATTAGTCATTAGGCGTGAGGTATGAGATATGATTCATTTTTACTTGTGTAAATAAAGTCAAATTTCTGGGAATTGCGAGTGATAGCGGTGCATCATTGATAATTACTAGACCGGACGCGCGCTATCACCTCATTTATTTGTGAGAAGCTTCCTCTTCTTCACTCGAATTCCAAATGTATGAAAATTCATACACTCATAAGAGCATAAAAATGGATAAAAATAGATGATACGTAGAAAAAAAATCAATCGATGATAAAAATCAATAACGGGTGAAAAATTGACGAATAATTTTCAATCTTCGATTAATTCCCCAATTGAAATTCAATTACTTATTAAAATGACCTGATATACCCGTAATTTTCGGGAAATAAGAGAAATATTATAAATCGACTTTCTAGAAACGTGAATAATTTTCTATCAGAAAATTATCTAGGAAACTGAATAATTTTCTAAATTTTGCTCAGATGAAAAAAAAACAACAAACGTTTTCTTAGAATTTTTTGAAAAACTGAAGAATTTTTTAGGTTTGTCTAGAATTTAGAACTTATATCCACGTCAAAAAATGGAAGAGAATTAAATTTATGCACTGATAGAACGGATTAGTTATTGTTAACGAATGGATTTTGGTTGGAGGTTAGGGTCTATTCGGTCCCACCAAATGTTCATTCGTTAATAGTTAACGAATGTATATTTGAGGAGTCTTGTTTGACTTGACTTTCGCCAATCAAGTGAACCATTCGTTAACTATTAACGAATATTCATTTGGTCATATTCAACTCTACCATTCGTTAATAGTTAACGAATCTCGTTTGGAATAAATGAATCATTCTATCAGTGTGCCATTCACGAAAAGGACAAAATGAGAGGAATTAAAATTAATGAACTGTATTATCCCTGGGCTATCTACTCGGTCAACCTTAGATGTAAATTGACAATTACAACGCGAAGAAGAATATGAAAATAGCGCGTTTTTTCAACGACTAACTTCGCGCGACTCATTGACCAATCAGAATTGAGGATTAGCGGTCAGGCAATTTCGATATACCTCTTTCGATATAAAACAACTTCACAAATTTTTCATCTCTTATAGATGAGATATTTCTGGAAAAATCGGTACGACTCGAGTTTATTTATTATTTTGGCCACTTCCTCGTGAACTTAATACTGAAGTTAATACTGATATCTCCGTTGTGTTTATCCTCATTATTTCCTCTGTTTCTCCTTGCACTCGTCCTCTCACTCGGTTGCTCTCCAGCAGCATCGAAGGAATATCGCGTTACTCGTAGTCTTTCACCGTCAATGCGACACTATGGCGATGTCAACGAATTCGAGGAAAAACAGAGACTCTGGGAAGCTTTCAGTGCATGCCCCACTGCGCACAGATGATTTTCGAGGTAGAACTTTAGTTTCTTGGGTTATAACGCCTCGTCTCGTACTTTCTTCTCGTTCTCGTCTTGCTCGTTACTCTTGAGTATATGTACAGAGGGATTAGAAACTTGACACTGTACAGGTATTGGTTCGACAATAGACGTCGGTGAAATTTTAGAATCAGTTGAGTTTTTTTTTAGTTGAAGAAATGAAATGTTTGAGGAGAATTCTCTCATTTCAGCGTTCACTGTGAATATATTTGGGGTTGAGGAATTCAAAAGGAAATGTTCGAAAATTTTCGGTGAAATTTACGAAATTCTTGCGAGAGCTTAGTCATACTATTTTAAAAGGAATCGAATTTTAGGGGAAAAACATTTAAATTTATTTGAATTTTGGATTATACATGAATATTCAGTATCAAATCGAAGTGTTATTTTTTTCAATTGTAAATTTTTCCTGGATAATTCAACTGAAATCCCGTTTTGGTTCATATTCTCCATAAAATTGTGATTTTTAATCGATGAGATTTCGTGGAATTTCAAGGGAAATGTCACTTAGTCATTTTCAAGATGGATACAAAAAATATTTAACGATGTACGATGTTTAGATTCGATTTAAAATGAAGTCGCTCATAAAATTTCTCATTTCTCTTAGAAATTGAACAACCTTGAGTTTATTCACGTTAAGCGAACATGAATATTTCAATGACAGCTTGAATTCTCAATTTTATGGGGAAAATCAGACATACCATCACGTTTGATAGAGCTGAATAATCAAAATGTAACATGGTTACTTCACATTCTGAGTGAAAAGTGTAAAAACTTTCGAAACTAGTTGATTTAGGGATAAATATCAGAGAGCATTCCTCATTTACGAAATTCTCTCAAAAATAAACATTCTCTTCTAAATCTGACAGTTCCAGAGATATTTTTCTAATCAATTAGAAATTCCCTATCTAATCACATCTGAATTTGAAAAATCACTCTCGATGATTCATAATTTGTCGTTTTTATCCCAAAATTGATTGGATTTAAAAAATAAATCCATCACCATTGTGACGCATCTCATTAATTAACTGGAATTACACGAATTTTGTGTCACGTATTTGTCATCCTTGAGACAATCCCGAAGGACGACTTCTAAAAAGAGTTCTGACGCAATGGAGTTGATTGAAACGTGCCCATGTACCGCGAATGCGTCTCCAAATGGAAATAAAAATAATGAAGAGAAAAGAACACGAAGATATGCAAGTGGAACAAAACAGAACAGAACAGGACAAAGTAGTCCGCAGGTCTCGAGTCACTGATACGCG
Source organism: Diachasma alloeum (assembly GCF_001412515.2). NCBI lineage: Eukaryota > Metazoa > Arthropoda > Insecta > Hymenoptera > Braconidae > Diachasma > Diachasma alloeum. Next base: position 1,613,803 of record NW_021680381.1, on the reverse strand, counting down.
TCATGAAAGCGCGACGGTCAGTTTCTTTTTTATTGTTGCGCGTCAAATTTTCGCTGACGGGAGGATCTCTTGTTACCAAAGGACAATCAATCTCCAATTTATTTAGTTTCCCCATAAGAATCCAAAGAATTGAACGCCAGCACGCGACATAACTGTTCTCCTCGGTCGGGCCGTTGCAGACCTGTGTCGAAGCAATCCTAAGAGAATGAGTTTTAAAAAAAACTTGTCACTTTACATGTGAAATAATTAAACAAACAGAACGGTACATTAGGCTTTTAGGAGAGACTCGGTAGCATGGGAATGCAATTTTCTAATCAAATATTAGTTAACGAATGGCTGGGGAGGAATGCAGCAGCACATATCCTATTTCTCGCAGCGTCATGCGACACCTGATTGCTCAGTGAAGTACATACGAACCGAATTACGTTTCAGATTCCTGAAATTATAAAAAATCAGGGAAATTCAAAGTTCTTCATTCATTAAAACGGGGATTCCGGGGGATATTATAATGTTTAAATGTTTTTGATATTCATGTGACCGCAGTGTGTGAATTTTCTTGAAGTTTCCAAATTGTTGCAATTCCAGGAATTTTTGAAGGAATTCCCCCTGAAAATTCCGAGGAATCTGGAATTCAAGGACAGATTCTTCTGAATTTTCCGAATTATTCATCAATTTCTCCGGAATAATTGAACTGAAATTTACAGTTCTCCTAGATTTTCCATGAAATTACGAATTTTCAATGAAAACTTTTTGAAATTTCAGTGGAAATGTTACTTATCAGAAGTTTTAAATTCTCAACAGTGTGTGAAACGAAAAGACGAAAGTTAAATTTCACTCAATCAATTTTATTAGCATGATTATCTGAGCAACTAATGATTTCAGAAGAAATCGACACGAGACATTTTTCTTGAAAATGTTCTCGGCTATAAAAAAATTTCTCCGACATGTTTTCCTCGGGCCACTCATTATTTAGACAATGACATTTTTAACGAGACGATATAGATTGGGCCCATTGAGATGCAGCAATTTGACTTTATCGACTAAAAAAATTTCCCCCGTACTGATGTGAGTGAACCTGTCACATTTTTTCATTCCCTCCTTTTTGACATTTAGTCCTCGACGCACGCTTGGAGCTCTCTGGCCGAGATTTTAGTCTCGGCGCATGCGTGGTATAATCCAAAGTGTCGTTCATACACTGCTCCGAGCAAACCAACTACGTTTTTACCCCCCTAGTTATAACCAACTGCCACTGAGTCATCGTTCCTCCGAGTTCCTCGCGTGTCCGTCACTGACCAGTATATTTTTTATCCACTGTTCTCCTCGGACACAGTGTTGCTATTGTCACGCGAGTGTGAACACATTCTCTCCACTGATGTGTTTCAGAAAAATTCTTGGGAATCTTCCATATTCATTCAATTTCAAAAAAACGTGCTGTAGTGGATATTTCAATGTTTTTTAACGTGACATGTTTCTTTTACGATAATTGAGGAAAATTGTAGTGACAACTGAGTGACAATACGAATAATCGAATTATTCGAGTGAAATGAAAGACAATTGGATTACAGTGCTTCGAAAATTCGGGTCAATCCTCCGGAATTTGTGGAATGAATCGTAATCTGAAAGGTAATGTTCAAACGCATTCTTAGGAATGACACAGCCTGGATGATGATGATGATGATGAAAAATTATCGGTGACGATGATGGTCGTCATTACTGATTATACTTGCGATGTTTCATCATGCAGAATAACGCAAATTGGTTGAGGGGTAATTTTTAGGAGAGCGACGTTGAGGATATCCAAGTGCTTTGGCTATTTTTTCTCCGGTGAACTACTTTTATACTTTTGTAGTCGAACATCAGACCTTTTATTTCAGCCCCATTTGACGCTCAGTTTCCGGTCATTTTACAATGATTTTTTTAGTTAAACTTTGCAGATCTAAATTTGATTCTCGATATTGAACCGTTGAAAAATATTTTTAAAATGTGAAATAAAATTAGAAAGTTTATTCAGTGACAAAATTCTTTGAAAACTCAGTGGAAATGTTACTTGTTAGAAATTTCCAAGACTCTTATCGAAAATTTCAGTGAAAAATTGTTGACACTGCACGAAATGCATTGAAATTCCTGGGGAATTTTGATGTAATACAAATTTGCAAGAAGAGTACTAGAAATTTCAGGCAAAAATTTCTAACAGTGAAGAGTACAAATATTACATGAACGATGAGAAAAGGATACTTTGAAGTTGTTAACAAGGTCCATCAACGAATGGCACGGTTGATTATGAACAGACGGCTATTTGTTGATCGTTGGCGATTGATTTATTCGACAGGTGAAAGTCGAAACCAATATCGTTTGTTATTGCCTAACGATTCATTAGTTGATGATGTGAAAAGTTCATTCTTGAAGAGGAGCAGGTTTACATTGTCCGACAAAAACACTGTCAGATGAAATTTCGTTAACAATTTAGTACTAATTTTCAGAAAAGTCATAAAATTTTAAATTCCATTGAATATTCTGTAAAATTGAACTTTTAATAATTCAAACATGAGTAATTACTACTACATTAAGCGGAATTTTTAGTTACTTGAAAATTCAAGAATAGATTCACATGTTTGCAATGATTTATGTTAATTATTCATGGAATAATTCAATTAAAATTCACTGTTCCCGTTGATTTTCATCATATTGTGAATTTCCGTCGATGAAATTTCTTGAAATTTCAGTGGAATTGTCACTTAAATTTCACGCAAAAATTTTCAGTCAGAAGAAAACCTCACTTGAATTTCTATTCAAAATTGGAATATTCAGAACCGCATTACGGTGCATTTTCAATAAATCAAGAATTCGAGATGATTTGTTAACCAAATCGTGAATTTTTCAATAACGAAATTCAAATAACGAAATTTGAGTGGAACTGTCACTTGATGAAAATTTCCCCACATCTTCGGAATTATTTTTACTATATTTTTCTCATTGTCTAATGAGTGATGTTAAAAAAAAATATCAAGAAGTATCTCTACCAAATTTCAGTATCGAATCGCTAAAACAGTTGAAGTCAATTTTGACTGTTGATCAGTTTTCCATAAATATCTCAGGAACTACGGCAAATAGCAATTTTTTTATCGAAAACTTTTTTGTAGAGTGAACTAAGAGCTACAGAAAAGGTTATGTTGAAAATTTCGCTACCTCCCTTAGATCCATAGATATTCTTCGAAACCTCAGCCGAAAGCTAGTCGACTCAAACCGTTTTACTGCTTCGCTACTGAATTCTTCACCTCTAAGAAGATCTCTACGCATTTTCTCCTAAAACTGCTCGTCTCCGCCATAATTTCACATCTCCTAAAGCCGTCAAACTTGACTGATTACATTGATCCACTTGACCGCAGGAAGTAATCATGAAATTGACGTAATTTTAATGGGTCATTTCAAACAGTCAAGAAAAATGCTTAATGCCAGTCGTGAAATCCTCCCTGAGCCATCAGCTATGCATCGCAACGCATGCCATAAATACCTGCAGATGACAATCATCCCAGGAGTTGAGCTTTCTGACATTCCGGTTGGGGTTGAACGATACTCCTCTTGAATACTAGGATGGTCATTCATTCGGCCGTTTGCTACGACCCCCTGTGTTATCTGTAGTGTCGGGGTGGTGGTACACACTCGAAGCCACTAACCCATGGGGGCATCCAGTTGTCTCCCTCCAGTATCGTCACAGGCGTTGATTCGAGAGTGCAGATCCCATCGTAGATCCCACTCGGGATAATTCCATCGTCGCATCGCTCGTATAAGTTGTCGTCAGTCCTCCGTTTAACTACCTCTATATCAAAAAGTACGGTAAAAACTGGTTGAAATCACTTGTCACTTCCGGTTTTATGTCAAATGACTTTTGCTGAGGGAAATTTTACAGCGATCACGTCAGTTTTACGAGTGAAAATTCGCTTCTGTTTTCTTTGGAATTTCGATGAGTCGATGGGGGAGAGAGAGAGTTTTACGATGTGACAGTAACGAGATGGGGAAATTTCCGCATGCTAGTTGACGAGCCATTTGAATTAATTAATGACAGAGATATTGGAGGGACTAATTCTCCGAGAATAATTGTGTTTGCTGGAGTGATGAAACGGTTGCAAACGGGGTTTCATGTTTTGTTTATTTTATTTTTTATTTTATGTTTCATTTGTTTTATTAATTCTTGTTTGCTATCATCATTTTTAATTTTTCGTTTTCTATCACAAACGATCAATTTTTGGTCGTTTTAATACCTATAAGAATGACTTCTGATATTTTCTTTTCATACTTATAGAGGTGGACGAATTGGAACGTGCGGAAAAACCAATATTTCGATTTTTAAGGCTTTATAAACATTAAATTATATCGATAATGAGTTATTTTTGGAGAAAATGTCAACGGATATTTTTTAGGAAATCTTGTGGGCAGCAAAAAAGATATATCGATGATTTGCCAACGCAAAATGAAAGGATTGAACTTGAAACTTGAATTTTTAGAAAATTTTTAGGCATTGAGAAACCCGCGAAAATATGAAAGAACGAGTGATCGAGGGTTAACTTGGACGACCGCCGGAGCCGCACGCTATCCGTGAGATCACTACGGTCGATTATGCGAGATGTACACTGTTAGAATTTTTTTGAAATTTCATGGAAGATTTATAGTAAATCTCATGAGAGTGACATGGAATCAGATTTAGAGAAAAAATGGTTATGAAATTGCATGTTTTCAGTAGAATTCACGGAAATTCATGAGTTTTCAGTGGCAGTGAAATGGAAAATTTATAACTTGATTGAATTTTCAGTGAAACTTGCATATTCAGAAACAAAATGACTTCAATTTTCAATTTTTCCCTGAATTTTCTTGATTGTTTTGAATTTTCACAGTATAATTAAACTGAAAAATTAAGTATTTTATTGATTTCTAGATCATTTGAACAGAAAATCAATGGAATCAGATAGTTTCGCGAAAATTATTATCGTCGGTCTGCGACAATGGCGAAATTTATACAAGCGGTTGTATGGAATTGTATCACGTATAACGGTAGCCCGGGTATTGGTGAAAGCACTCACTTAACTTGTAAAATAACTTGATCATTATGTGCGTTTATTTACGCCTTTGGTGAATGGGTGTCGATTGTGCAGACAGTCTTAAGTCCGTTGTCAGTGGATTGTCACGATGGCGGTGATTCAGTGAGTCGTGACTCGACAGAGTTTATAATAGTTTAGTCTGGTGTTGTGTTTATTTAAACATGTGGTTTTTGTGTCGTTGAACATGCTTGGTAGGGGGAATTGGTCAATTGTGGTTTTTTAGTCTTGGGGTGAATCGGGTTACCTTCGGCTGAATGAATAAGTCTAGGCAATTGCTGATTCTAATTGTGTTATTTTGAGTTAGATGGTGATAACATTATTAATTAGTGAGAGATTTTTTTGTGGGTAATTCAACTCTTTTTGGACATTTTCCTCTAAACCTACTAGTTTTGGAATTTTTATTACGTGTTGATAATTGAAAAAGGCGACGTTTTATAAAATTCGATAAACACGAAACTTCTCGTGGGGAGTATTAATTTCACAAGTTCAAATTCTGAACTGAATCCTGTAGTAAATTCTCCTGTTGTTGATAACTCAAGAAGGAGGGGGTTTCAAAAACATTGTCGAGAGATTTTTTTGTGGGCAACTCAACATTTTTCTGACATTTTCGTGTAAATCTACGGCATTAGAAGTTTTTTTAAATTTAAATAACAGCTATATTTGAATTTTTAATGCTGTGAACTTGAATTGAATTTAATAACATCGTTCATGGAATTTCTAATTAATCTTGCAATTTCAAACACAGCTTGAAATCTCAAACTCATGTGAATATCGAACATCACATTCACTAGATTTTCAATAGATTGAAAATTCAGAACAATCATTGCCTTAATTGTCACAATTTTCAAGAATGTTCATTGCCATATGAACCTGAAAATTGCAATGTTATTGAATATTTCAGAAGTCGACGGATTTTTCAGTAACAACATGTTTAGAAAATTCATGTGGATTAGTCGTTGTTTTAGATTTACAGATTTTTTATTTGAAATTCCAGAAGTTATTTTCTAACAGTGTGTTAGTTTTGAAGATGTTCACTAAATCATCTTTATGAATATTTATTATATGTTGACAATTGAAGAAAGTGAAATTTTATAAAATTCTATAAGTATGAAACTTCTCATGAAGAGTATTAATCTCACAAGTTCAAATTCTGAACTGAATCCTCTAATGCTAAAATTTTGGTTCTTCTACTCTTAACCAATTCTTCAATTGTGCTTTTAATTTGCTTTCAAAATTCGATAAAAGCATAATACAAAATTTACAGATTTTAGTGAAGTTTTTCGTGTTAATTAATATCTTGCGAAGATAGGGAATTCATAATTTCCTAATTTTGAAGATATTCGCGGAATTATTTTCATGGAGTGTTCGAAAAGTTTTTTACGATTTTATCGCTATAAAAATTCCAATAAATACTGTGACAATGCACATCATTTTTTTTCATTCTCATGAAGAAACGAAAGACTCATTTTTATTCAATTGAACCAAAGCCTACGCCATCTGATTCATCTTTTTTAAGACATTTATTAATATCCCTCCCCAAACATATGGCTTTTAAATCCGACCTCACATGTCTGCCCACCCGCGTCATCTCCCCAACTCACATCGCATTAAGATCCATCCTCATTAAATCCCCTCTGATCTCAATTTTTCACATTACCTCCACCTCCACATCTAATTGAACCACCCCCTGACTCCCCCGAAATCCCATTCCAAAAACTCCAAAATCTCTCCCTTTCAATTTAAACAATTCTCCTCGAATAATCATTGCACACACTCGTGCCAATTTCCCCCGAATTACCATTATTCCATCATCATCTTATACACCGCCGTTGAAAATATTTTTCTTCTTTTATGTTGCAGGTAACGAAGTAAATTCCCAGTGATTTTCCCTCAAATTTCATGGAAAACTTGGTCTGAGGAAAATGGTTATGCGCCGCAGAGGTAATTTCTTCTTTCGGAGAAGGTCCTCTGAATTTTTTTCTTCTCTTTTTCTTCCTCTAGTTTTTTTTTTTTTCTGAAGTCACCCTTTGCCATCCACCCTCGTTCTCCCTCTCCCTCTAGTCTATGCAGCCATGGGTTTCGATCGTTGCCCCCTGTGCTCTCTCACTCCACTTCCCTCTCTGAAGCCTTAAGCTTCTTATCCGAAGCACCGTGATTACCGGACCGTTTCTTCTCGCATTCTCTATCCTATCCCTTACCCTCTTTCACTCTGCCACCCCCTTGGGCTACTCTAGTCAACTCCCTTTCCTGACATATATATAGTTTTTCTCTTAGTTCTCAGCTATGGAGAAGGCTAATTTTGGCATGACAATTTGCCGAAGGCTACCGGAGCTCTAATCCCCAACCCCCAATGGGCTTTTTTATGGAGGTAACAGAGGGCTTATGCATGCGTCAGTCCTGTTGAATGTCTCTGTTGGGATGAGGGAGCGTTGACCTTCTTAATAATGAGTGATTGGATTTTGTCAAGGGAGTTTTTTAAAATACAATCACTTTTTTATTTTTCTTTCAATGTTCATAACTTGGACACAAATTAATCAATTGAATGCAGTCTAGGCTTATCACAGAAAGAAAGAATTGCTTTCACAGTAAAAAAAAGTTATTTTATTTAATGAAAAAATCAATGAGCCATTAACCCAAAGGTTCCGACACTCCGCTGCATCCTTTAGGGGGGATTATTTAGTAACGAAAATTTTTTGGGTGGAAATTTTTTCTGGCGGAAATTTTTTGTGTGTTTTTGTTAGGAATTTTTTTTTGAGTAACAGATTCACCGCAATTTCAAGGAATCGTCATTAAAAATTCAAAATTTTATGGATAAATCGATGGACACTGTAAGTTTCAGTTCAATTATTCACTAAAAGTTAATAGAAATCGGAAATAATGGGGTAAATATATTCTTGAAATTTTAATTAATCGAAAACTGTTTTCAGTGGAATCTGAAATTTCACAATTTTTTCCCGTCTAAATCGAATTCAATACCATTTCCCTGAAAATGATCTAGGGGCTAAAAATATAAAATATAATTTCATATCAATTACTGAATTATCTCGATAACAAACAATTAGAGAAAAAAAAAATTCAAAAGATATTTCTACAGGGAATTTCATACTCAACGAAAAAGCTCTTCCATATTTTTCATTACTCGTAATACTCTCTGAGATATATGCAAAATAATCCTTAAATCCGATTTTGATCCTATCTCCCCTTACAATTTCACTGTTGGAATATTTTTGTCTGATGCATCAGATCACAGATAATTCGATAGACTCAATGGTATAGCCAGCATGATACACGGTATAACTGTCTTCAGCGGGGGTCCAGTAACAAGGGCGTAAGTGGAAGGGCGTAACCTCTACTCATGGAAAATAGAGTTAAAGGATGAAATCCGCATCCAGGGGGATATTCGCTTCAATCGTTCCGTCTCTTCTCCTTGGTATTCTCGATTATTACCCGTAACTCTTTTCTAGTTCACATTTTCTCCATCTTGCATCAACCGTGAAACACTGTGGACTCCTCCTACCGTGGTATTTCCAGTCGTAACTGTCGCCTTTCTCGTACCTCTTGTGGCTCTCGTAGATCCTCGAAAACACGCGATTAAACGGGTAGTTAGGGACTCTATATCTCCATTACTGTCGTAGCATTAATGCTTTTTGTTGGCATCTCTATGCCAGAATTCCTAGGTTAAGCGAAATAAATAATTGTTGATTAACACGTGGAGAATTAGAGCGGAGATGAGATGAGGATTCTGAGGTGACTGTTGGGAGGGTTTTATCAGCGAGATTAATTATCTGGGAAAGGTACGTGATTTGTCATGACACCAATGAGACTTTTTACCACTCATTTGGAGGGAAAAATTCTGGAATAAGGAGATTTTTATCTTGGGATAAGTATCTCGCTTTTTAATTTCATTTAATTTATGGCTGCATCATTGAATATAAATATCCGGGAGTTTAGGATGATGTGCTGGGAGTTTTCGAGGCGATCGTTTTGTAAATACCTTTGGACTTGTTGGGATTGAAAATATGTTGTGGTGCCTGTTTCATTATTTACAAAGGAATTCCTCTGATAACTCTGCACTGAGGGGAAAGATCGGAATTTTCAATGTGGAAATTTGGGAAAAAAATCTAGTACGGCAGGAGAAGCTTTTCCAAGCTCGGGCATTCCTACTCGTGTACAGAGTTAGAAATTTTTGATTGACATTTCCGTTTTTTATTCATGAGTTTTCAACGATCGGGATAAGTGTTGCACAAAAATCCATCGCGCCGCGCGCTCGGGATTGTAATCTGCAAAACTTCTCCCTCTCGTTGCTACGCAACAAAACAATCGGAAAATGTCCGATAATTTTGGAGGTCTCGTGGTATTACTACTGAAAATTTCAGAAAAACTACAGTGAAATAAGCGAAAATTTTTAACAGTGTGATTTGCAAAAATTCTCGTCTTCCCGCGGCTTAAAAATTTGTAATTCCATCGAATTCTCCGTGAAATCTAAACTTTCATAATTTTGTCCCCATAAATAGAATTCAACGTCACTCTCCTGAAAATTACAACTCAACTGTCCATGAAATTTCAATCTTTTCCAACAGTATAATTGATCAAAACCCCGAAAAATCCATAAAAATTCTCTCATTTTTAGTTAAAATGTCAGGCACTATTTTTTTATGGTCCATTAAATTTTCAACGAACCATATCCGATGACAGTTTTTCTGAGCCCACAAGTTTGTAGTTTAGAATATCTACAAAATAATTTGTGGGAAATTTTTCGGCATCAAAACAAGTCCATTCAACCTGAAATCGTTCAAATACCAAATCCCACCGATTTAATAATCCTTCACAGCCTTATGTAAATATGTACACAAGCCTATGTATACTCAAAACCCACTTCTAAAGAGAATGAATGACCTCATCGACTCCGCCGAACTGAACTGCCTGAGCATTTCTCAACTCAATCGAAGGACGTTCACAAGTGCCTCACGATCATCAGAATTGTCTTAATTTTCCCCACTTCCTCAATATTACGTAAATCACCGGACTCGATGAGTCGTAGATTCAAGGATAAAGGGATATAAATTCCTATTTTTTTTACGTTCCTCCTGGAGCCTCAGTGATTCCAGTCACGTGTCATCGATAATCGATATTATTACTTCCCCTCTCCGTTCGGAGGTTTTCACCAGATAGTTTCGCGAAAATTATTATCGTCGGTCTGCGACAATGGCGAAATTTATACAAGCGGTTGTATGGAATTGTATCACGTATAACGGTAGCCCAGGTATTGGTGAAAGCACTCACTTAACTTGTAAAATAACTTGATCATTATGTGCGTTTATTTACGCCTTTGGTGAATGGGTGTCGATTGTGCAGACAGTCTTAAGTCCGTTGTCAGTGGATTGTCACGATGGCGGTGATTCAGTGAGTCGTGACTCGACAGAGTTTATAATAGTTTAGTCTGGTGTTGTGTTTATTTAAACATGTGGTTTTTGTGTCGTTGAACATGCTTGGTAGGGGGAATTGGTCAATTGTGGTTTTTTAGTCTTGGGGTGAATCGGGTTACCTTCGGCTGAATGAATAAGTCTAGGCAATTGCTGATTCTAATTGTGTTATTTTGAGTTAGATGGTGATAACATTGTTAATTAGTGAGAGATTTTTTTGTGGGTAATTCAACTCTTTTTGGACATTTTCCTCTAAACCTACTAGTTTTGGAATTTTTATTACGTGTTGATAATTGAAAAAGGCGACGTTTTATAAAATTCGATAAACACGAAACTTCTCGTGGGGAGTATTAATTTCACAAGTTCAAATTCTGAACTGAATCCTGTAGTAAATTCTCCTGTTGTTGATAACTCAAGAAGGAGGGGGTTTCAAAAACATTGTCGAGAGATTTTTTTGTGGGCAACTCAACATTTTTCTGACATTTTCGTGTAAATCTACGGCATTAGGAGTTTTTTTAAATTTAAATAACAGCTATATTTGAATTTTTAATGCTGTGAACTTGAATTGAATTTAATAACATCGTTCATGGAATTTCTAATTAATCTTGCAATTTTAAACACAGCTTGAAATCTCAAACTCATGTGAATATCGAACATCACATTCACTAGATTTTCAATAGATTGAAAATTCAGAACAATCATTACCTTAATTGTCACAATTTTCAAGAATGTTCATTGCCATATGAACCTGAAAATTGCAATGTTATTGAGTATTTCAGAAGTCAACGGATTTTTCAGTAACAACATGTTTAGAAAATTCATGTGGAATATCTTGCGAAGATAGGGAATTCATAATTTCCTAATTTTGAAGATATTCGCGGAATTATTTTCATGGAGTGTTCGAAAAGTTTTTTACGATTTTATCGCTATAAAAATTCCAATAAATACTGTGACAATGCACATCATTTTTTTTCATTCTCATGAAGAAACGAAAGACTCAGTTTTATTCAATTGAACCAAAGCCTACGCCATCTGATTCATCTTTTTTAAGACATTTATTAATATCCCTCCCCAAACATATGGCTTTTAAATCCGACCTCACATGTCTGCCCACCCGCGTCATCTCCCCAACTCACATCGCATTAAGATCCATCCTCATTAAATCCCCTCTGATCTCAATTTTTCACATTACCTCCACCTCCACATCTAATTGAACCACCCCCTGACTCCCCCGAAATCCCATTCCAAAAACTCCAAAATCTCTCCCTTTCAATTTAAACAATTCTCCTCGAATAATCATTGCACACACTCGTGCCAATTTCCCCCGAATTACCATTATTCCATCATCATCTTATACACCGCCGTTGAAAATATTTTTCTTCTTTTATGTTGCAGGTAACGAAGTAAATTCCCAGTGATTTTCCCTCAAATTTCATGGAAAACTTGGTCTGAGGAAAATGGTTATGCGCCGCAGAGGTAATTTCTTCTTTCGGAGAAGGTCCTCTGAATTTTTTTCTTCTCTTTTTCTTCCTCTAGTTTTTTTTTTTTTGAAGTCACCCTTTGCCATCCACCCTCGTTCTCCCTCTCCCTCTAGTCTATGCAGCCATGGGTTTCGATCGCTGCCCCCTGTGCTCTCTCACTCCACTTCCCTCTCTGAAGCCTTAAGCTTCTTATCCGAAGCACCGTGATTACCGGACCGTTTCTTCTCGCATTCTCTATCCTATCCCTTACCCTCTTTCACTCTGCCACCCCCTTGGGCTACTCTAGTCAACTCCCTTTCCTGACATATATATAGTTTTTCTCTTAGTTCTCAGCTATGGAGAAGGCTAATTTTGGCATGACAATTTGCCGAAGGCTACCGGAGCTCTAATCCCCAACCCCCAATGGGCTTTTTTATGGAGGTAACAGAGGGCTTATGCATGCGTCAGTCCTGTTGAATGTCTCTGTTGGGATGAGGGAGCGTTGACCTTCTTAATAATGAGTGATTGGATTTTGTCAAGGGAGTTTTTTAAAATACAATCACTTTTTTATTTTTCTTTCAATGTTCATAACTTGGACACAAATTAATCAATTGAATGCAGTCTAGGCTTATCACAGAAAGAAAGAATTGCTTTCACAGTAAAAAAAAGTTATTTTATTTAATGAAAAAATCAATGAGCCATTAACCCAAAGGTTCCGATACTCCGCTGCATCCTTTAAGTAGAATTCGCGGAAATTTGTAAGTTTTCAGGGGAGTGAGATAGAAATTTAACAACTCGATTGAATTTTCAGTCGAACAGGAATATTCAGAAAAAAAATGACATGAATTTTCAATTTTTCTTGAATTTTTATGATTTTTATGAATTTTCACGGAATAATTGAACTGAAAAATCAAGTATTTTATTGATTTCCAGATTATTTGAACAGAAAATCAATGGAATATTTGATTTTTCAATGACAAGATTTCCTAAAATTTCAGTGGAATTTGAACACGATAAAAATTTCCGGAATTTGGCACGGAAAATTCAGACAAAAATTTTTAACAGTGTAGTCCTCAATTGTTGATATCTTCCGATCGTATGATACGATTTCGATGGATTAGATCTCGTTCTGAAACTTGAAAAAATCCCTTGAAAATGAAAACCAAATCATCAGATGTCACTCTGTCGTTCTGGAGTTAATGACGATTGAAAAAACGCTCCCCATCACTCCACTCTCTCTCATGAGCGTCTAATATTTTTTGTTAATGCATGAGATACTCTTGGAATCATTTACCCAATGAAAAAAAAAATGTTTCAAACATTCTCTCATTCATCAGAAACAAAATAAAATTTTCAAATTATCCTAAACATTGAAAATCACGACGAACTGTTGCAATTCAGATGAAAAAATTGGAAAATACTGAATTACCGGGAAATTTTTTCATCCTTTTGTTTGAAAACTCATCCACATATTCCCTTTATCTCCACCTTCGTTATACCCACCTCGTTATAACATAATTAACGATAATTATAATACCGTTGCCTGCACTGGGTTGAATATATCCTCCCCGTGTGTGTGTGCACACCTCATCCTGACAATACTACTGGGGGGATTTCTCCTCTTTTTCGTCGTGTGTCACACGTAGAAAGGAACCGCCGAGCTGTGAAACGCCTCGACAGTTATTACGAGCCAGAGACATTTTGTTTCCCTCGTACTCCCCCGTGTCCCCGGGTGTGCTGGGCTGCATCATCCTGCCACTGGGTGTTGAGAAAATTCTGCAGTGAAGAGAGAGGTTAAGTCGAGGGGGTTAGCCAAAAGGGTGAGGGGGATTTCAATGCAGCTGTACTCGGCCAAATTCTCTGCACGTTTTTTTTTTTTTTCAAATGTATACAGCGATACGGCGAAATTGAATGTAAAAAATTCTGGACTGGCCAAGGACATTTGTTTCACGGATTTCTGATGGAGAAAATATATTAAAGTGCATCTGGTGAATTTCAACTAGATGAGGATTCATTTTTCAATTATTTCAGTTGACGTTGGGGAATAGCTGGAGTTGACATATTCAGAGTTTTGGCATGAAGTTAATGGCAAAACAGTTATTCCGACATTTCCGAAAATATTTTACTCTAAAATCACTTGTGACAATGAATGCATGACTATTGACATTTCGGTGATTTTCCTGAATAAATAATACTGACAATAATTGTGGAATTGTCTTGAGGGGTATTTACTCTTAGCATAATATTATTGTTTTCTTTCTTCAAGTGTCGGCTGGGGATTATGAAGTTGAACCGCACGTATTGCTTTGGTGAGGCTTTTTATTGTGGCTACTTCAGAATTCTAATTATATTCAAATTTCAAGTTCAGTCAATTTATTTATTTGAGGTTTGGACATTTGTTGGTGGACATTTGTTATTCCCTGGGGCAAAGCTTATACGACATGTTAGCCCGAACTTTCAAAAAATTGAAAAATTCCCTTTAAAAAAATATTAAAAAATGTTCTTGAAAAGTTAGACTCAGATGGCTCAAAATCATCTGAAACGTGAATATTTTCCATTCTCTGGAAAAAAGGTTATACGATCTTTTTGTCCGAATTTTATAGACATTAAAAAATCTCTTTTAAAAAATGAAAAAAAATTGTCTCGAAAAGTTGCGCTTAGATGACTCAAAATCACCTGAAACGTGAAGATTTCCTAAAAAAGTATTTCTACAACCTTTTAGCCCAACTCATGCGATATTTTGGTGTAAACTTTCTTTCATGCCCCCAAGTAAATAGGTTCAACACGACAAAAGATCTCCTCAAGGGAACATCCAATTTTTCGGCGAACTAATTTTTTCTCTCAGCGCAAATGTACTAAAAATCCTCATAAGGCATTTTTCACCCAAAACATCCCCCTCTCAAAAAAGTTCTCGTCATATTTTCCCTCACTCAACAATCATCGACCCACTCACCACTCCTCTTCACCCAAAAAAACCCCAGAAATTCATCTCCACCCAATCCCCACCCAAAAAACCTCTCCAATTTATTATTCCCCGTACCTTTGACACAAATCACAAGAGACGAAACAAAAAGCTTCGAAAAAAAATGTCCTCAAAAGCTAGTGTCAAAGAGACTAAGCTCAAAAGGGACGCAGAATCGATGAGGCGTACCGACACCCGACAGTTATTACGACCGGAAGTGGCATATTTCTCGTTCTTTTTCGCACGGCGAGAGCATCCCGACACGATTCCCCCGCGCGACCCACTGGTACATTCCCGGCCATCTTCCCTCCGTGCCACAGTACTAATAAACCGTTTTCTCGTATTTCTCACTCTCTCTCTCTCTGTCTCCCTCTGTCTCTCTCCTTCTTTAACTTCTTCTCGGACGCAGATACTACGTGACTCAGGTGCCAGGACAGATTACGAGAAACCGTGAGAAATTATTGCCAGGCCAAATGATTTATCGAGTACGATCCTTCCCCTTTGATTACTTTTTTTTCTCTCTTTATTCATCTTTTTTCATTTTCATTTTATTCAATTATTTCACGCTGAATCCGTTCAGGACAGACTTGGTGGGCGGGGGGGGATGCAATTCCCTTTTTTGGATTGTTTATGGCTGTTTTATACAAGAGTTATGGAATATAATGAGCCTAGTAAACTCCTAAAGCGTTAACTTTAATTGATTGCCGAATAATAAACGTCCGCTGTGAATTTTTCACACCGTGTAACCACTCGGCCGTGTAAAGAGGATCGATAATATCGGATGAATACAGTACGGGAAAGTGGGCCTTATTATGGTTGTTGAGGAGAGTCATGCTGGTGAAAGGCTCGGAAAATAATAAACAGTTAGTTTTTTGGGATGCTGAGGAGATTTTAAGGTTTAATGCAATTTTAATTTAGGTTTAGGTTTTTATTTTAGAGTTATTGGGGATCGGAAGTGTCTTGGCGGGGAGTCATTGTGTTGCATCGCGCACCCTAGTGGAAAAACCTAAGGCAGAGGCGTACCTAACATGCCTGATCAGAATTTCGGATCGGACTTGATCAGTTTCTGTTCGAGACCTGAACAGAATTTCCACTCGGGCACTAAGAGAACAATCGTCATAATATAATAAACGGAGAGAAATTTTTTAGAAAATTTCTAGTGCTAGCGCAGGAAAAGAGGCGCAAAGTGACGGTCAGGAAAAAATTCCAGTGCCGGCACTAGAAATTTTATTGGGAAAAACGTGAATTTTTTCCCCTGTCTGTGAGAAATTCACAGAAGTCCCCAGAAATTTTCCCAGAAATAAGTCAAGGATTGATTGGCCTTGCAGTCATTAAATAAAACATCAAATCAATTAAAGATGATGTGCATACTTCTCGACGTTAGTTAGAAATTAGAATTCCGAATTTAATCGAATTTTCTGCAATTTTTTGCAGTTTTCAATAATCTCTGAATTTAGCGTCAGGGTAGAGCTTCTTTAAGTACTCCAAAAATTTCAAGAGTGATGTTATCTAATTAAGGGCTACAATATTAACCGTAATAAAATATTACAAATTTAGCTATCCCTGGTCAACAGTTTTGCCAAGCCCAATGCATATTAAACCATGAATTTCTCAAACCGCAAAACTTCATTCTGAAAACTATCAACTTTTCTCTGTTATTCTACAACCTCCACTGAAGACGCTCCACTCCCC
>NW_021680381.1:1596121-1597052 GCF_001412515.2 Diachasma alloeum | reverse complement strand
CCCCCAACTTGCCCCTTCACCCAAAAAACCCAACTCCTTCCATCAAGGTCACCCATTACCCCATATCAATAAGCGTGAACTAAATCCCCTAAACCATTTTTACCTTTCACTGACTTCCACTCAGTCCCCCGTCTCGTCCCGCTGTCTGCATACCTTAAAAAAAACCGTTTGTCCCTCGTCCTCGCCGGATCTTAATCGCCGAGGCAGAGAATCGCGTGTCAGTGTTTCCTGTCACGCGAAAAAACATCTCAACAAAGAGGAGTAATAAAAAACAATCCAAATGAAAAGAAACGTCCGAGATGTCTGAAAAATACATAACTAGAGCGACGAAGGCTCTTCACGTGTTGTTGTTGGGGAGCTTTAAGGGCAGTGGGCCAACGCTCTCTGCACATCGTGGAAATAACACAATGGCCCCAAGCGCACGATAAACAGTTGGAAATATAGCACTTGAGTTGGTGGTATGGGCGATGTGCATAGTAGACGTCAGGAGGATGCCCCCCGGTGTTTTACCTCCTTAAACTGTAATCGCAATGTTACCATCGGCAAAATTCCATTGTATATTGTTACATCGTTGCCTACTACCTCCCTTCAATATTTTTATTATAGGAAAACGGTAATGCCTACCGATAATAACGATTTTATCGATTGAGTTTGACGGCAATTGGTGGGCGCGGGAGGGGGTGGGGCTGGAGGGAGGGGGTGGGCAGGGGGGAGAGTGGAAACAAATAGACGGTAAACCCGATAGGAAAGGTCGACGATAACTATCGGCCTTTTACAAGGATTTTATGTATTGCATGAGATGTATGGGGAGAATCATGCGTCACGATACTATCGATTTTTCCTCCGAAGGATATCACTTGTGTATCGGGTTCAATGAGCCTGAATTCGCTTTCACGAGCGTTTGTTAGCAGTCGTCACGGTTCAATTATTT
>NW_021680381.1:1592709-1596087 GCF_001412515.2 Diachasma alloeum | reverse complement strand
GGGGGGGGGGGGGGGGGTAATTGACGTCAGGTGGGACTTCAGCTGGTTGTTTTTTACGCGGGGTTTCAAGGTTATTTGGGCCGGGAAAGTCATTTGGGGAATGCGGATTTTTGGGTGAGAATGCGAGAGAGGGAATGTCTTTCACTGTTTCTAGGAAAATAATTACGGATTTCGTAATGGGATTGTCAGTTTGGTAATTATGTTATTGCGAGAGCGATGTGAGATTAGGGTTTGAATGGAGGAGGAAAATGCGTGGGGGGTTGGGAAAAATTTGGAATTTCAGGGAAAGTTTGGGAGTAATTTTGGAAAATTGGGAAATTTCAAGTTTCAGGGAAAATTTAGTGGATATTCAATGTTTTGAGTAGCAGAAAGACGAGAATTTCTGATCTTTATTTCCAATTGAAACATGAATATTCAACACCAAATTACGTTGAATTCTCGATTAATTAAAAATTCAAAAAAGGTATTTACCGGAAATTTCGTGATTTTTATTACTCTGTTAGATAAAAATTGATATTTTATAAAATTCGATTTAGAGAAGAAAATATCGTGAAATTTATGTTTTCACTGAAAATTCTATGGAATTCCAAATTTCTGAGTGCCAGGAAGACGAGAATTCATAAACTTACTTGAATTTTCAATTGAAAATGAATATTTAACACTAAATTACGTTGAATTCCCACTTGATTGAAAATTCAAGAATATATTTACTTGAAATTTGGGGGAGAATTTGGAGGAAACCATATTTGTGTCACTGTTTCTCAAAAGAAAATTACAGATTTGGCAATCATCCGATTATGGATTTGGAAATGTGATTATCAATTTGATAATTATGTTAGTATGAAAGCAAAACGTTCATAGAGCTTGAACAGAAGAGTGAAATGCTTGTGGTGCTGGGAAAAAATTGGAATTTCATGGAAAGTTTAATAGTGAAATTCCAAAAAATTATGTATTTTCAAATTTAATTGCAAATTTTCGTGGAAAGTTTTGAACAGCAGCAAGACGACAATTTTCAAACTTAATTGAATTTTGAATTAAAACATGAACATTCAGCCCCAAATTACTACAATTTTGCAAAATCCATCGATTTTTCTTCAAACTTCATGCTTTACTTTGAACATTTTACTTTAGTATTTTTCATGACAAATCTATTCGCCACTCTTCTATTCCATCTACCACTAGAATTTTACAACTAATTCTGACCAATTAACTTTTCAAATTTGTGGCATTGTGTAATCCATCATTTCCCTCGTGCTCCACACGCCAAGAACATTGAAATACCGGAATCAAACTAAATGTGGTTTTGCGGTCACACATTTCAGACTAACATTGCACCCGTCGTACACTCGCCTAGGAAACTCGAGTAAACAAACGAAGCTGGAGTAACAACGTTGAAACGTCGACGCAGTTTGAGCAAGGGATTTCAACCTTAAACCAGATAGTTGCATTATCGTCTGGATGTTCACTGTTCGTCGTATTCCTACCATTCTCGCTCGAATGGGTAAAACCGAGATATTGAGTTACGTTTCTTGTCGTTCCACTCTTATTCCTAACTTCATCGTTATTCTCTCAATCGCAGTAAGAGTTTCAGTGTCAAGAGTCAGCTTCGCTTTTCCCGCTAGAATTTATCGCTCAACCGTTTGACAATAAAAAATACACTTTTATGCTTCATAAAGGAAATTCAATATGATCCAACTACACTGATAGAAAATTGCTCTTGAAATTTCAAGTGAAAAAGCTTGAAATTTTTAACAGTGACAAAGTTACGTGAAATTTCTAAATATTTCCTCATTGACGAATCAGTTAATTTCTTGAATATTCATACGGCCCTGAAAAACCTTGAAAATTTTGAAAATTCAGGCAACAACTTCTCTCAATCCTCAATCTATTGAAAATTGAATTGTATGTGATGTTCAATTTTCACCAGGAGTTTGGAAATTCAAGCGTTCATTGTATTTATCGTGAAAATTAACACAACATCGAAAATTCAGATGGCACTCCGACTGCAATATCAAGAAATTTCCAACAGTGTAAAAATATTTTCGTCGCAAAATTTTCCGCATTAATTTATCCAATCACTCCTTGTCACTCCAATTAATTTAATTGCAGACTGCCGGCAATCTCGCGCCGCCAGAAATGTGAGAAAAAAATATGCGAGAAAAAGTGTTTTTTAGAGATAGAAATATGTAACGGAGGAAAATGATAAAAAGCCCTCTGTAAATATAAAGTGTAATTCAGTGATATTAAATCGGAGTGTATCAACTGAGTCATTTCCGTTGGATATTACTCATAGAAACAAGACTCGTCATGAGTGAAGAAAAATACAATGTCACGGAATCCAGGCAGCGCACGTAATGCGTTCCCCAACTCCTTATTTTTTTCATCTATTTTTATTTCATTATGTTTCATTTTGTTTTGAGATTCAGGAAAATAAAGATAACAGTTTCGTCGTTATTGCACTCCATGTACAGGCGGCTGATGTGGTCTTGGTATCGGGCGACCGGTACCGTCTCCACTGGAGTTTTCTTTGTCTCGTCGAGGGGAGACACGTAATGCGGAAACACATTGGAGCCATGGAGAGTTACCGTTTCTGTGCAGTTTCTTTTCAATTAATTATCCCGATCCGGCAATCGAGATCAAGTCTACTCTGAGTATAAGGAAACGAAGATGCCACTGAGTAGTTTATGCTCGCTCGATATCGTATGTCACCTTTGCGGTTAGAAAGCCGGAACGGTGGGGGTTTTAGATCGTTTATCACGGAGAAAATTATTTGGTGAATTTCAACAACTACACTGTTAGAAAAAATCTGACATTTACTGTTGACTATTGATTTTCAGGACAGTGACACTGAAAGCGATTTAGGGGGGGCGGGGGGGCAAATCATGAAATTTCAGATTTCACTGAAAATTTCGTAAAATTACAGAATTTTAAGCAACATAAAGACGAACCAAGAGTTCAACCAAAAAATAAATGTTTTTTTAATCATGAAATGTCTCTCAAAAAATCCTCCAATAACTTCCACAGCCCTCTTCTCCTGAAGCTACTCCCAAACAAAATTCTGAATTAATTTCGCACTTGTTTCACCCATCCTGTTTACCACTTCCGCTCTGATTACTCTTATCTTAATTTCATTTGACAATTGTTCCACACGCTCGTGTCTCACACCCGCCGCAATCTTCTCTGATTCATCATTTATCTAATTGCGGACAACCTTACGTACAAAAATTATTCAATTATCATGTACTAAAAATCACTCGAAATTAATACAATAAATGCGCCTTCTTTTCATGGGTCAGACGACTTCCGTTCTCAACGATAATTCCGTCTAGTCTGCGGTCATCGTCGGCACCGATTCCTCCTCCTCCTCCCCCCCCCCCC
>NW_021680381.1:1588657-1592548 GCF_001412515.2 Diachasma alloeum | reverse complement strand
CCCCCTCCCCCCCGCGCCATTTTTGTATATTTTTTTCTCCTGCGACTTTTTCGCCTCTTTAAAACCTCCCCCTCCTCCCCACTACGACTCATTTTACCCCCGTGAATGGTGGCTATTAAATCTAAGTGGCTCACAGCCCTAAATCCTCCCGGGTTGCGATAAAAATTCCGGAAATTACTCTGCTGTACTTTGCACACCTACCTCGGTACTCTTTAATACCCATCCGATACATGGGGGATAATAAATTTATCGGTTAATACGTTCAGGGGGGGAAAACAATTTTTTTTTTCTTCGAAGTACATGAATTTCACATTCACATATTTTTTTGAGTCAACGAAAAATAATTTATTATGGGCGGCGTGGGAGGTTTTTATTCGTTTGAAAAATTATTATGTTGAATTATACATAAAGAACTGGAATGAAATTAATGCAGTCAGTAAATTGATCGTAATTATAGGAATCGAATCACCACGAATTGCGAGTAATCAAGCGTTTGTAATTGGAGAAAATTAAGATGAAGAGTAGAAAAAGACTTGAGAATAATCTGCTTTATTCAGAGTTACGGTTTGGGATGTAAGAAGATCCAGGGACCCAAATTTGTATTATTCAATTGTAATTAATTTTTCATGTTTCAAATCAGCAACCAATTTCAGGAATTACCTTCACTACTTTCATAATCATCAATCACGTGTGAGACTATTTTAGAATACTTTATCAGTCAGTAATCGCATTCAAAAAATCTATAATCAATTTCGTAATTGCTGTTACAATTTTCATCTGAATTTTTCGTGTGAAATCCCGGAAATTTTTATCATGTTTAATTTCCGAAATTAAATTTTCTGTAATTTCAGAAAATCTTGTCATTGAAAAATCAACTATTGCATTGATTTTCTGTTCGAATGATCTGAAAATCAATAAAATACTTGAGTTTTCAGTTGAATTATTTCAGGGAAAAATTTCCAATTCATGTCATTTTGTTTCTGAGCATTCATGTTCCATTGAAAACTCCATCAAATTGTAAAATTTCCGTCTCACTTCCACTGAAAACTCATGAATTTCCTTGAATTCTACCTAAAACTTGAAATTTCATAACCATTTTTCCCCTAAATGGGATTCAATGTCACTCTCATGAGAATTACTACCATAATTGCCATGAAATTTCAAAAAAATTTTAACAGCGATCAGTGATCAATTAAATCTTTCAATGAATTTACCATTAATTAAGTAGTTTCCAATTCAAGAGTGAGAATTACTGATTACAGATTCAGTTTTCACTTCAATAATTGAAGCGACTGATTAATTTGCCAATCATATCTCTCAATTATGATTGACAACATAACACTCATTCGTTATTTATTAATAATTCTCACAACATTAAAAAAAATCATGATTACTGCCGATTCCTGGAAAAATCATTATTACTTAACCAGGCGGTACGTGCATTGTCTACCCTAATCCCTGAATAATTAAGAATATGATTTATCCGCCATCGAATCGGATTTGCGAAATAATTTATGGTTTAATCAAATGAGACTAAAAATCATACTTTCCTTCATAAATGATATCACAGGATTTCCTGCGCTTCTACGCTAATGGAATTATTTCAGTTCTCTCATCCCAGAAATGAAAATTTAATTCCATAAAATTGATTGAACATTCAAATAATTGCACATACCTTATATTAATTAAATAAACGCCTCTATCATTAAAAACACCACCCAAATTGCAGGCACATCCCCCCAAACAGAAGAGATAAAATGATCGAATGGCACAATCAAATGGGCCTTTGTCATTGTCTAAAGGATATTACAGTGCGCTCGGCTGTGCTTCATTAAACTAAAATATAAAACAATTAAATTCGTACAAATCGCCGGGCGCTTTTCGAATGTCATTTCCTACAAATATAACAGCGTTATTATCCTATTATTTTCGTTTATTCAGATTGTCAAATAGGATTTAATCACGGATATTTAATTCCCGGAGTGAATTTCACTCATTAATATGGACTCCACGCAATTTTAATTAACCCCGAATGGTATTTTTCATTGAATTCTCCTGTTGTTATTGTTTTCTCATCTTCATTTTTACATGAGCAATTCGGGAACATGAACAATTTCTAGATTTCCTTAATCAAGATTGAGTGAGTGCAGAGATATAATCAACTTGACAAATTCGTGATTATTCAGAGGAAATTTTTTAAACTTAAACTTAATAATTTAAACTTAAACGTAAACTTATAATTAATATAAGTAAAAAAAGTAGTAGCAGTAGCCTATAGGTAAATAATATGAGTAAAAAAGTAGTAGTAGTAGCCTACAAGTAAAAAAAAGCCGTTCGATGTGATCGAAGTACTATGGAACGCTCCATACGTCACTTCTCTAATTTTCGTAGAGTGATCACTTGAATGCATTCGACCAGCGCAACAACCGCTCGCCCGTGTGTTTGTTTAATTCTCGTATTTAGTTTCTTGCTTTCAACGTCCAACGAAAACGAGAATTTATGTACCGACAAATAAAACAGTGGCTCGGTATCACAACAGCTCTCTACAGCAGAAATTCGTCGCGCGGATTCTCCTGGGGCCCAAGGGAGGAGGAGGGCAACTCTGTTGTGGGGTGCAATTCAAATAAATAAGTGTACGTAACACGGGAGAACAGTTGTCATAGGTTTTCCCCAGTTGATTGTACAATGAAAATAAATAAAATAGAGAAGCTGGGGGAGTGACTCCCCTCGGTCTTTTGTGCTTGGCTGTCAGTTTTCGGGGCTGCTCTCTCTCCTTTTTCCTCATTTGTCGAGTGCATTAGATGAACTGGACTTTGAATTTATCGGGCATGTAAAGCCAACAGTGTTGCCGATTCTATAGTTGGGGAGAGACTGACACGTTGAAGGTTAGGGAGGGGACGGAGAAATGGGGGGAAACAAGTGTAGGGTGAACCTCAGCATTAATCGTTTGTGGAAGTGAAAATTTCATGTGAAAGAATTTTTAAATAAATCAGATTATCATCAAGTGTAATAGACTCTATTACAATTATCTGATTTTCATTTATTTTTCTTTTATTATTTAGCACAAAACTTGCAAGTTTATACAGCTTATGGGTGTATATGAATATATATACAAGAAGTAATAATAATAATTTACAGATGTTATATTAATATTAGTATTTATATATCGATTTTACAATTGATTAGAAAGTCGGTGACAGTTTGAATACAATTGAGATTTAAATTTTTTAGTATATGGTCACTAGAGTATGGGGGGAACATACGATTTGTGCGTAATTCTTGATACATTTGCCGTCTATGACCTGGACAGTCCCATCGTTTATTTTGAATTTGTCTCGCAAACAATAATAATTTAGAATTAATAATTTGGAAATTCAAGCAACAATTTCAGTAAGATTCTAAATTTTCTAGAAGTTTTCTCACAAAATCACTCATTTCCGCGATGAATGAGAAATCCCCCATTGAATGCAATTGCCTGCAGAATAAATCGCTCCAGAAAACCTAAAAATCCTTAAAAATGTCATCAAGCATTGATGATCATCATCAACATATGTCGCATTCCCGATTGTATTCTCAAACCCACTGAATCTCCGAATTTCTCCAGTCCTCATATCCACATTTATATTTTCGTTTCTCCTAGAACCCTGTCGTCCCAGTATTTTCCTCATCTCCGCCCTCACCAAAACGCCCGGAAAACCACCACTCCTCTCACCCCCGCCATTTCCCGTTCATAAGAACGGACGCACGTCCGTCTGCAGAGCGAAACATCTGTTAAGATGAGTCTGTACCTCGCATCTATACCCCTGGAAAATATATAACAGCACAATATTTTCTCATTCTCCTCTTCTTCCACCATTTTGCACTCTTCCCCATTCCACAACCGCCCCCCCC
>NW_021680381.1:1578727-1588619 GCF_001412515.2 Diachasma alloeum | reverse complement strand
CCCCCCCCTCCCTCTCCCGCCCACTCTCACTCCCACCCCGGGTTTATTTTGTGGGCCGGGGTAAAATGCTCATGTCAAAACTCACGTCAGCTACTTCTCTGCCTTCTTTTCTACCTTATACTCTTCCATTCTCTTTCTTCCGCTTCACGATTCTCACCCCCACCCCCTCCCCCTCAGCCTTCATAGTCTACGTATATATACCCCAACGATAAGATATTTTATGTTTACGCTCTCGCCCCCGTTGTTGGCGGTACGTAGACGAAATAATTTCCCTCCCGTAGATGTGAAAATATGATACTAGAAACAAAAACGAAAATTACGGAAAAAGATAAACAGGTTTTTTCAGTCCATGAGGAGAAAAGTCTGTAAATTCTCACGGGAAATTTCGTCAAAAATTCTAGTGCCGTACTAGAGTCCAGACGCAAAACGCTGCACGAAGAGGAAAGAGGAATTTCTATTAACCTTAGTCTGGGCAGCATACACGACCCTCGAACTTAGTCACCTCCGCGGAGATCCGCCGCCGTGTTATTTAGGCTCCAGCGTTGTCGCATTCACTCTAAACTTGCTGGGCGCGTTTAGCGAGGTTCCGGCAACCTCGCGTAACGGGCAGCTTCATTTAACGCGGGAAAAAATCAGTAGCGGAGCGGTAAGACGGTGCAAGTTGAAGGCAGTTTTTAATGAATATCTCGGAATCTAAGAGAGTCAAATTTTGTTTAAAACCTTTTTTGGGGCTTTCAATTTGCTCTAGAAAAAAGTATATTATGGAAATTTCTCTATCTCCCTTAGATTCAGAGATATTTCTCAAAAACTCAGTAAATATCCAAGTCCACTTGAATCGTTTTACCGCTTCTGTATTGAAATAATTCATCTGTTGGCAATCATTTCAGTAGCGAAGTGGTAAAACGGTTCAAGTCGACTTATCTCCCAGTTTAGTTTTTGAGGAATATTTCCGAATCTAAGGGAGATAGCAAAATTTTCATTATTACATTTGTTGTAGCTCTCAATCGGCTCTACAAAAAAGCTTGTAACAAAAATTTTGCTATCCCCCTTAGATTCCGAGATATTCATTGAAAACTGGTCAATAGTCAAAATTGACTTCTACCGTTTTACCACTTCGCTACTGATGTTTTCTTTATGAATTTCAGGAATTAAGTTTTTCTAAAAACTACTATAATTTTTTGGACACTTCAATTGACAAAGTCAGATTTTTAGAATTTTTCCGGTTAATCAGTCAATGGGAATTAAAGAAAAACGACGCGCTGCGGCTTTTATCTCATATGGTGTCCAATCTAGGGTTAAAATTTGCCCCGAAATTCCAGTTGTCATGTAGTACACTGGCCTTTCCGGATTTCTGAAAAAACTGTAGTGAGGAATGCAATAAGTCTACGAAATATTACGATATTTTGTGTAAAAATCTACCAAATAAAATTTCAATTGCAAGTATTGTAATTTTTGCTAGAGTAAATTATAGTTTCTTGGTAAAGAAATTCTATCTTCCCGAATTAACAACAAAATGAACAGGCTCAGAATTTTCATTGTGTTTCGTTAAAAAAATTAACGAACTTGTATGAAATTTTTTTCAATTCAGAATATTTTTCCATTCTTCTCTCTTCATCCGTCTTATACCCATTGTTTCAGTTCATTTGAATTGTTTCATTTTTCAAATTTCACAATCACGATGAAGGGGGGTGGGAGTAAGTGGGTTGGGACTATTCTCTGGTTATCGCTGGTATTATTCAACTAATAATCCTAATAACTACTTTGAAAACATACACATTTACAAATGGGGAGAGGCGGACTGTATGTATCCAAGACGCGGGAATAATGACGATGCAAGAGCGGGGGGAGGGAGAGCGCGCTGCAGCCCCTGGGCTCTGCAGGGCGGAGTACAAAGAAATGCGCATACGTATACGCGAAAAAATGGATGAAAAAAGCAGAAATTGAGGGATGGGAGGGGGGGAAAAAGGCAGCACGAGACATCCGGCTTTGTAGCTGCAATTAGCCTCGAGTACCTCGTATCCTCGATTCTAAACAATATCCAAATGGACGTTGAACGCACACGAGAGAGTGCACCGGCCCTCCCCCTTCAACGTTGCCTGCGGCTTTTTGCCAGAGTCGAGTGCGCACAGAGAGTCCGGTTGTGTGCACACACGTGGACCACTCGAGACTTGCATCGTACATTTTTGTTTTCGTTTTTTTTTTGAGTTTGGGGAGTTACGTGCAAACAGTCAGTTTACTCTGATTCAGTGTCAAGGAAAACAGAAGAATACAAACGTTGTTCGTTGATTACACTGTCAATTCAATTTTCAGGAAAACGATATTGAATTCGAATCAGCGGGGAAAAATCATGTGCTTCCGAACGCATTAATTTTTATAGAATAATGAAACTGATTTGCAGTTTTCAGTATTTTTTCCATCAAATTACGAAATTTTAATCACGAAATTGTTTAAAATTTCACCAAAATCGTCATTTGATAAAAAAATTCTCAAATCAAAAATTCTCATTAACTATTGCTTCTAGATTCATCTCCCAAATTCCTGAGAAGTCTCTGAAAAATTCGGAACTGTATTTTTCAAAAATAATAATTTCCTCGATGTCATCGAATACAATCGGATGAGAAACACTTTTGTACCAACCAAAGCCGGAAATATGTTTCCTCACCCAACCGCGCTAGCTAGAACTCAATCGACAATTGTTTTTCTCTTTTCTTCAAAAACATGAAGTAACAAGTATGCACGTGAATAAAGACGAAGTGACATCGATTTATTTTAACGTCGTAATGTAACGTGAAACATCGGATTATACACGTGTATCCCGGTGGAGTTGGCACAGCTAATTGGTTCGAAATTATTCACGTTGTCCGGAACCGAGAATACAGTACAACGATGTGTGTGAGAGAATGGATCTCTCTCCCTCTCTCTCTCTCTCTCTCTCTCTNTGTGTGTGAGAGAATGGATCTCTCTCTCTCTCTCTCTCTCTCTCTCTCTCTCTCTCTCTCTCTCTCTCTCTCTCTTGCCATAGCCACACAGTGGTCACATCAGGGCGTGCATAGCCCTCTCCCCTCTCCCTTCCCCTCGATTGCCCGCATGTGTATAGGTTGGGCTCTTGGTCTTACCCCATTACATATACCATAACCATACACGGATTTACAACACCAGTGTGACCATGTGCCGCGGTAGAAACTTTTCTCTCGTGATGGAATTCAACGTTGGGAAGACGCTGCCAGTTTCCTTGGCTTTCGTGTAGAGGCGCTGGGGAGAGGGAGAGAAAAGGGACTCCGTGCCCCCTTGTATACGTTTTTCCACGGGGTCTCAGGGACTTACCTCTTTATCTCTGTCACGAACCAAAGGAGAACAGGGAGAAGAGGGCTAGTGTGCACGTGTACCGTGTGTACACGTGGAGTCGTATTTTCTACGTGCACTTGAGGAATATACCCATTTATTTACCGGCGGGATTGAAAATTAGAGGTGAATTAGATTGCATCGAGGAAGTGGAAAATTAAAAAATAATATCGTGATGTTGGGGAGGATGTGGGGAAGGGAAAACAAATTGTTGGAGATTTTTTTTTCGCGCAGAATTTATTTTGAGAATTTTTTGGGAAAATCCAGTGAGACAAATTTTCGACTGCGATTTCGGTAGACTCTTTGGAAGTTTTTATAAAGTGACAGTTTTATCGGAATTTTATTAAGGAATTTCGGCATTAAAAATTTACAATTTGATAAAAAAATTGAACGTAATTCAATCATTCGACGACAGTTAATTAAAATGGGGAAAATTCTTGAAAATTGATCAAAAATTTAGTGTAATTTCATGCGGGATGTCCATAACTTGATCGTAAATTCAAGTGAGTTGAGGAATTTTCGTCTCTCTTCTGCTCAAAATGTTTCGATTCCATTGAATTTTCTTATCTTTGATTGATACTCAATTAACAATAGCATTTTACAAGACAAAAATTATAAGATTAAAGTAATTATCTGATCCTCGGGCCCGTTATTTAGACCCTCACGACCCTTAAGTTGACCCCTATGACCCTTAATTTTGGAGTCTTAATTTCAAGTACCAAATTTTTATCACCAGAAAGTCGATTTGGATTTTTATAATATAGAGAAATAGAAAAATATGGAAAATAGAAAAAGTTCTAAAATGTCCACGAGACATTCAGCTATGAGTTCATTAATTTTTGGAATAAAGTACCAGAAAAATTTCTGTTCTCATAACACCAAATGATGCTAAACAGAATTATTATATCAATCAGTAGTTGGAAAAAGTCATGTTACACAAACAAACATTGCTTGCTTCTCCTAGAATTCATGTTTTCCCTGAGTTTGAAATAAAAAAATGTATTAAATTCACCCTCCCCTGGCCTCTCTCTTTACGAGAGTTTGCTGCTCGCTCCACCAGGAAAACTCCATCGCTTTCCATGGGAGAAATAAAGTGACGTTCTGCTACTTTGGCGTGTTGGCTGCCACGAGAGTGTAGAAATTGAGAAAAACACCGAGTCTCAACGAAATAAAAACGAAAAAAAAAATAGAATAAAATGAGACAGCGGGGAAAACCGGTTGCAGATAGTTTACCCGTGCCTCCCAGACGATACGGTTAATCTTCGCACCAAGCTCTAAATAAGGAGATTAAAACGTAGAGAGCGAGGGAGGAGAGAGTCGCGTTGGGGGGAAGAAAAAAGGATTTTGAAGAAAAAAAAAAAAGAAACATGGGGATGCGTTGTCCCGCGGACTTATCGCGTTAATAAAACTCGAGCGTCCACTTGAACGTTCTGCGTAGCTTCTTACACACGGCTTGTAGCCAAAATGGCGAGAGGGTAAAGAGCCAGAGGAAGTGGAGGCGATCGTTTGGAACTCTTAATGACACTTCGAATTTCTATTAAGGAAATTTAAAGTTTCGGCTGAATATCTGCTTTCTCCTGTTCTGTTTCTGGCCCTCTGTCTTCGTATCCCCCTTTTTTTCGCTCCTCTCCGCTCGAGTTTTTTCCTTCTACTTCTTCTCTACTTCTTCCTAACCATTTATACCGCCTGGGGCTTAATCCAAGTTTCCTTGACGATCACATTTGTTACCTGAATCGCTGGTTTAAAAGGCAGTTCTCTCCCTTCCTCTCCTCTCCTCTCTCCCTCTCCCGCCACTCCTGTGCGCCAGTGCTCTGCAGTGGTGTAACGGTACCCCTTTACAATATTTCTCCATCCCCACTTCTCCTCTCTCTCGCTCTCTCCTTTTTTTTCATTGGAGCCTTTACCGTCCTCTGACGTGATCTCGTCTCGTTTCATTTCTCTCTTTCTCGTTCGTCTCTTTCGCATGACGACTCTCTCTCCCTCTCACCTTTGGCCCTCCACTTCTTTCGATTCCCTATTTTTTTTTTCTCTCTCTTCTTTGACCTGCACAAACCACCCAGAGGTTCTGCCGGTGTGTCGTAACGCGCTTGACCGACCGACACGAACCATTTAAATTCCATGCTCGCACGAGTGAAAACTTTTCGTTCGTGCTTACTACCTGCAACCGAATATATCCCCCCCCCACAGCTTCCTTGATCGGATATATGTATTTTTTTATACTCCAGTTTCGCCTTCTACCCTTTTTCTTCCTTTTAATCTCGTTTTATGCGCACATGACTTTTCTCTCGAATACTGAATATCACCGATATGACGTTCGATACGGTGAATTTTTTTTTTCTTGTAAGAGTCGGGTTTTTTTCTCGCTTTTGATGTATATGGCTCTTGGAGAAATGACATTTTCCGACGATGATAAATTTTATTTCCCTCTTTTTTACGAATGGGCGGGGAGCGGGAGGAGGAAAAAGTGCAGTCGGGAGAATTCTCTCTTGGGGGGAAAGGTTCTTGAGTGGAGGATTATGGCGGCGAAAGGGTCAGGGTTGAGGGGGACAGGTGGGCATTTCAGTAGCGACGTGGTAAAAGGAGATAAGTCAATTTTGACTATTGACCAGTTTTCCATCAATATCTCGGAATCTAAGGCAGATAGCGAAATTTTCGTAATTACATTTGTTGTGGCACTCAATCGGCTCCACATAAAAGGTTATAACAAAAATTTCGCTATCTTCCTTAGATTCCGAGATATTGATTGAAAACTGGTCAGTAGTCAAAATTGACTTATCTACTTTTACCACTTCGCTACTGATTTATTCAGTTTTTTAATGGCGATTTTTTAGGGTTTTTCGCTTGCTGTTGTTGATTGTTTGGAATTTCGCTGTAGAATTCAGGTTATCATTGAATGAGTTGAATTTTTTTAGGAAAACCCATCTTTTCTCATCGAGTCTACCTCGTGTAGAAATTTGTCTACTTGGTCTACTTGTTTTAATTATAATTACGTTTAGTATAACTATTCGTACAACGTTAGAAATTTTGAACTGGAGTTTCCAACTTAAATGTCCATGAAAACTATTGTTTCATTTGGTAATAATTTTCAACAAAAAACCAGAAAATTAAGAAATTTTACCGGCATTTCGAAGCGTTTTTCATGGCGACATCGAGATTAAATTTTTAGCAGGATTAAAGTTTGATCGAATTGATTGGAGAAGTGGTGGGGTGTACGTAACACATGTGGGCTAATTAAACGACAAAGGTCAGTCTTAATTAGCGTCATGTAACGCATGACTCTGCGTGTCACGTTGGGGCTTTTCGTGCGCAGGGTAGAATGAGTATTTTAGATCTAAACAATTTGATGAAATGTGTAATTCATGAGAGCGGACGGGGACAGGGGAGTGAGGGAAATGCATTAATTCGCCATGGAGTCCCTCAACTACACGATCAATTTATGATGAAATAAAATTAATGAGACAATTTTTTAGATTAAATTTTTCCTCTCCCCTTTCTTCTGATAATTTGAAATTTAATTTTCGAGTGAAAAATTACTCGCGGTAATGATTTTTAATGAGAATAGAATGTCCATGGGAGTGTGGACATTAATCTGCGCCACGTGCTTGATCTTGATACGAATAGGGGGTACGACTTAAACGAGAGAGAGTCCTCGAGGGTCCAACCAAGAGAGACCTCCCTACTCGTTTGCACTCTTCATCGTCATCATCGTGTGTTCCCGGTTGAAGTTCGTGGCCCAACGAGAATCACGACTTCTTCACTCTGTATGTGTCCTCCTCGCTTCGTCGTGAAATCCCGCGGAGCCACCACGATTGCGTATATATTATAACCCCCACCATCCGCCCCCTCTGCACTTTCCTCAAGGTACTTCTTCTTGATCTTTTTTTTCCTCAACCCCGTGACCTTAAAGAGCGCAAACTGACATCGAAATGTATATCTCCAACACGTGCTTGTTAACTTCGTTAGAGACTTATTCTATAATTGAGTCGAGTGGTTGGGTAGCAGATAAAAATTGAATTCAATTATTTCACCAACTGAGAACTTTATCGTAGGATACGGACGGTTATTTCCGTCCCAGGGATGCACTGATGGAGAATTTCACCCTAAATTTCATGATAAAACGTTGGAAATTTTGGCAATCAACCGACCCAGAGATTTAAGGATCTTTCGCAGTAAGTGTGTGGGTCCCAGGTAGGAATTATATAGGCTGACGATGGAAACAAGCCTGGGCGAGCCTAGGTTTGGCGAGGGTCAGTGACTCAGGCCTGGGACGGGCTTGATTTCATCGTTCACTCGAGCCTGAAATGAGGGCGATTCAAGGGGCCATTGCCGAGGTTCAATTCAGGCCTAGCCCAGGCTTTGAGTATTGAGACTCAGTACGTCAAGGCTTATTCGAGCCTCTGCAAGGCCTCAAAAATGAAAGTTTCGATTACATTCCTTAATTTTTATATCGATTAACGTTTCTGATGCTAATGAAACACTCTGAGGCGCCAGAAATGTCGAAATAAATTTTTTTTTTCAACTGTGGCCAAAGTGTCATCTTGGATTTTTCAGGGGAAAGTCGACTGTCGGCAAAATCGAATTTTTCCGCCGAGTGAACGTTGATTCTGTATTTTTTGGCCCGTCTAATGCCACTGAGACCCTCACTTGCCCCAGAAATGCAGAAATAAAAAAAAATTTTAAATCGTGCATTTGATGAAATTTGGTAATAGTGTACCTTCGAACTTTTTGGATCATACTGGATCGATACAACACAAAAAATCCAAAACTTAAATTTGAACGATCACAAAGCTTCCATTCGGTTGGAAAAAAATCGAAATATCTTACAGTAGATACTCCTCAAGATTTCAGCTGCGGGGGAACGAATTCCGCGAATTTAAATAATCGGGAAGCCCCTGCTCATACGTCGATGTTGTGACTGTAGAAGAAGAGACACAGAGATAGAGAATCTATCTGCTCCAATCTTCTCGCACTGCCAGTGATCCCATTGCGCATTCCAACCGCGCAGAGGAGCCCACACACGCTTAGATTGTTAATGGTGGGGGAAGTCAACTTCCCCAGCCGAAATCTTAGAGAAGCGAAATCACAGAGAGTATCCACTGTACTTCCTCAATTGCCTTCCTCACACACAGAATCATAAAACGCAAAAGAGCTCAATAATAACAGACTGGATCAACGCGAGGACTTCCGGGGGGGGGGGCAGTTTCTGGGATACCAGGTGCACGTGGTAACCGAGGTAAACTGGTTACACCGAACTCGGCTATCTTCCGAGCCCAAAGCGAGATGAACAAGATGAAGAGAAAAAAATATTACAAAACAGAATCAGGCTGAAATATCCTCGAAGGATGTGGAATAAAGTTATTCTCCCCGAGTAGAGGGGAAACACTGACTCTTCTCGTCGGGGAGGGTTCGCCAGTTGGAGAAGGCATAATAAAAATGAAATCCACCGTCCTCGTCATTCCTTTTACCGAACATATTCCTTTTACCTTCCTTTATTCCTCCGCATTTCACCTTTTTTATTCCACTGAGGCCCGATATCGTCATCAACGTGAGTGCGTTTCGTATACGAGGTTTTCACATATAAACCTGTGCGTTTCATTTTGCTAAGGGAAGTGGAATACTTTAGGATCTGGTGGTGGATGGGGGAGAAGTTCGAAGGCACCTGGGTATCCATCGTCGATAAATCGCCGTTGGTTCAGAGACTCTTCCTCCCGTCGTTTTTCTCCCCCATCTTTTTTTTTCTCTTCCTTTTTTATCTCCGATGGGAGAAGGGGTCGAGGACATCTCAGGGTCCTATCTGAACCCGTCGGATCTGCCCATACGGTCATTCGCATCCCTGGACAACCTAATACCATCACCAGATCTAAAAAAAACAGATCCCTCTATCCCAAATTGTCTACAATCCCCAATTTATCGATGCTCGATATAAATCCGCATTTCATTCTTCAGGATCTCCATAGGTGTAGCAATACGCTGAATCCAGCAGCAACGATTTATCGACTTCTCCTCACCCCACATAACCCCCGCATGTCAACTCCCCGAAAAGCAAAAAAGAACCAACAAAAAATCTATCGATATGAGCCTTGAACGAGTGGTGAAAAACGACCAAAAAAATAACCCTGGAAAAAAGTTCAAGAGTTCGTTAACGTCACGCGCCAGACTCGGGTATATCACGTGCGATATTGCGGCGAGCTGTCCATCAGGTTAGTCACTCTGTGGACTGCCTTCCAATACGCATATCAGGGATCTCACCGAGTCGCCATGACGCGCGGGGGGGGGGAGGAGGAAGAGAGGGCTGAAGTTAAAGGACTCGGTGGTCAGTCGTATAACCAGAGGTTTACCTACCACAGTCAAGACGACTTGTATCCTCGAGCGAAGCACACTCATGCATGGACAGTTGGTGAAGGTCTTCCTGGGACATATGCACACACCAGCCAATTGCCTTCAGGATGGTTTTGAAATCAATCCCGCGAGGAGAGTGCACTATCGATCCAATCCCAGCGTCTTCTTTCCACCTCTTTGGAGTGGGTTAAAAGGTACAGGGGCGGGGGGG